>NC_052337.1:9049906-9092085 GCF_016432855.1 Salvelinus namaycush
TGAGTCTGTTTGTCTGTCTGTCTTTCTGACTCAGTGAGCCTGTCTGTCTGTTTTTCTGTATATTTTTCTGTCTTTATCTGTCCGTCTATCTGTTAAATCAGATCTTTATTTGTACATACATTAGTGGCTTAAAGTGATTCTTCAGTACTTCTGTATACTTTTTAGCCAGTAGTTCTGAAAGTAGTGCTCACAAGCCAAAAGTGTTTCCCAAAAATTGCATGCCACATCACATATGTGCAGATATGTGCACCACTTCATTGCTTTCTCTCGCTCTCTCGCTCTGCTGTGGGTGCATCATGTGCATCTTGCTAGCTATCACTCATATGGCGAGGGGCTGAAGCTCATTGGTTGAACTCAAATTGCTAGGGGGCTGCCCACGTGAGGGGAAGTGTAGGGAAAATGGCCCAGCACAGCTTCCAGAAAAACAGATGCTTTCAAACTAGGGATTTTGTGGCAGGTAAGACACTAATTCTGCAGATAGATTATGCATGTCTGAACTTCACATTGGCTCATCCAGCCCAAAGCGGAAGGTGTAAATACTTAGTAGTTGCCAAAGTTCCGGAGCATGTCTTTAATCAGCTACTGTCCAGTCTGCACTATTCTTCCTAATTACCTGTACTCTTGGATCATTCTTGATTATTTTTTACAATGATTTCTTACAATGACAGTCAAAATCATGTTTTTTATGAAATGGGATGATATTTGAAGGAAACCAGATAAACGTATGATGACTAAAGTATGAAAAATGACTGTTGCTGCTACATTGATCATACAATTACTTGTCCCCTCCCCCATGTCAAACACTTGGATGTATTAAGGGGACATGGTGATATCACTTTAACTCTAATTCTAATACACCAATGGTACCATGATGTTTTCTTACTTAATTTAAATAAGCACCGCCTTGTAACCAACATTGGTTTATATAGCTAGATAGCTACTCTAATGGTACCAATTTGACTGTATGGTGTCAGCAAATGTAATTTAAAGTTTACCCTATTCATCTATGGCAAATATCATTATATGTTTCCCCTTGGCGCCGGAGGAGATGGCTGCCGTTTTACGGGCTCCTAACCAATTGTGCTATTCTGTGTGTTTTTTTGTGTTATTTGTAACTTATTATTATACGTAATGTTTCTGCCACCTTCTCTTCTGACCGAAAAGAGCTTCTGGACATCAGAACAGGGATTACTCACCTCGTACTGGACAAAGATTTTTTCTTTAATGAGTCGGACGTGAAGGATTTACATCACAGCGGACAAGGCCCAAATCCCCGTCATTCGCATGAAGAAGAGACGGAGATATAAGGGAGGTCGGGGTGCCTTGTAATAATCCGACTGCGAGTGGGTAACCCGCCTCTACCATCAGTCCTATTAGCCAACGTGTAATCATTGGATAATAAACTGGATGAGCTCCGATCAAGCCTATCCTACCAACGGAACATTAAAAACTGTAATATCTTATGTTTCACGAGTCGTGGCTTAACGACGACATGAATAACATACAGCTGGCTGGGTTTTCCGTGCATTGGCAAGATGCTCTAGACCACCTTTACTCCACACACAGAGACGCGTACAAAGCTCTCCCTTGCCCATTTGGCAAATCTAACCATAACTCTATCCTCCTGATTCTTGCTTACAAGCAAAAACTAAAGCAGGAAGTACCAGTGACTCGCTCAATGCGGAAGTGGTCAGATGACGCAGATGCTAAGCTACAGGACTGTTTTGCTAGCACAGACTAGAATATGTTCCGGATTCTTCCGATGGCATTGAGGAGTACACCACATCAGTCACTGGCTTCATCAATAAGTGCATCGATGACGTCGTCTCCACAGTGACCGTACGTACATACCCCAACCAGAAGCCATGGATTTCAGGCAACAGCCACACTGAGCTAAAGGGTAGAGCTGCCGCTTTCAAGGAGCGGGACTCTAACCCAGACGCTTATAAGAATTTCCGCAATGCCTACTACAACGGCTCCAAAGCTCGTCGGATGTGGCAGAGCTTGGGAACTATTACGGACTACAAAGGGAAGCACAGCCACGAGCTGCCCAGCGACACGAGCCTACCAGACGAGCTAAATGACTTCTATGCGTCCTTCGAGGCAAGCAACACTGAAACATGCATGACAGCACCAGCTGTTCCAGATGACTGTGTGATCTAGCTCTCCGTAGCCAATGTGAGTAAGACCTTTAAACAGGTCAACATTCACAAGGCCGCAGGGCCAGACGGATTACCAGGACGTGTACTCCGAGCATGCACTGACCAACTGGCAGGTGTTTTCACTGACATTTTCAACCTGTCCCTGTCCGAGTCTGTAATGCCAACATGTTTCAAGTAGACCACCATAGTCCCTGTGCCCAAGAACACCAAGGTAACCTGCCTAAATGACTACTGACCCATACCATTGTAGCCATGAAGTGCTTTGAAAGGCCGGTTATGGCTCAAATCAACACCACTATCCCAGAAACCCTAGACCCACTACAATTTCCATACAGCCCCAACAGATCCACAGATGATGCAATCTCTATTGCACTTCACACTGCCCTTTCCCACCTGGACAAAAGGAACACCTATGTGAGAATGCTATTCATTGACTAAAACCTATTTCCCCTCAGGAGACTGAAAAGATTTGGCATTGGTCCTCAGATCCTCAAAAGATTTTACAGCTGCACCATCGAGAGCATCCTGACGGGATACAGAGGGTAGTGCGTACGGCCCAGTACATCACTGGGGCCAAGCTTCCGGCCATCTAGGACATCTATACCAGGCGGTGTCAGAGGAAGGCCCTAAAAATCATCAAAGACTCCAGCCACCCTAGTCATAGACTGTTCTCTCTGCTACCGCATTGCAAGCGGTACCGGAGCGCCAAGTCTAGGTCCAAGAGGCTTCTAGCTTCGACCCCCAAGCCATAAGACTCCTGAACAGCGAATCAAATGGCTAACCAGACTATTTGCACCTCCCCCCCTTAATTGTTATTTTCTTAGGTATTTTCTTAAAATTGCATCGTTGGTTAATTAAGGGCTTGTAAGTAAGCATTTCACTGTAAGGCGCATGTGGCAAATTAAATTTGATTTCATTGGACTACAGCTCAGCTTTCAACACCATAGTGCCCTCAAAGATCATCACTAAGCTAAGGACCCTGGGACTAAACACCTCCCTCTGCAACTGGATCCTTGACTTCCTGACGGGCCGCCCCCAGGTGGTAAGGGTAGGTAACAACACATCTGCCACGCTGATCCTCAACACGGGGGCCCCTCGGGGGTGCGTGTTCAGTCTCCTCCTGTACTTCTTGTTCACTCATGACTGCATGGCCAAGCACGACTCCAACACCATCATTAAGTTTTCAGACGACAGTGGTAGGTCTGATCACCGACAACGATGAGACATCATATAGGGAGGAGGTCAGAGACCTGGCAATGTGATGTCAGGATAACAACCTCTCCCTCAACGTGATCAAGACAAAGGAGATCATCGTGGACTACAGCAAAAGGAGGGCCTAGCACGCCCCCTTTCTCATCGACAGAGCTGTAGTGGAGCAGGTTGAGAGCTTCAAGTTCCTTGGTGTACAAACTATCATGGTCCAAACACACCAAGACCGTCGTGAAGAGGACACGACAATGTCTATTCCCCCTCAGGAGACTGAAAAGATTTGGCATGTGTCCTCAGATCCTTAATAAATTCTACAGCTGCACCATCGAGAGTTTCCTGACTGGTTGCATCACCGCCTGTTATGGCAACTGCTCGGTCTATTACCTCAATTACTTAGACTAACCTGTGACCTCGCACATTGACTCTGTACCGGTACCCCCTTGTATATAGCCTCGTTACTGTTATTTTATTGTTGTTCTTTAATTATGTGTTATTTTTTCTATTTTCTTCTTTATTTAAAAAAAAATGTAAACTTCAGTTTATTTAGTAAATACTTTCTTAACACATGTTTGTCTTAACTGCAATGTTTAAGGGCTTGTAAGTAGCATTGTATTCGGCACATGTGACAAATACGATTTGATTTTTGATTTGATCTGTGTCTAGTATTAGCTAGTTACTGGCTAGCTAGGTCTTCAGCCAGCATGGAACAAAAGGGGGAAAGGGTTGTTCAAAACTCAGACACAGCTGTCAAGTCAACACATCCGTTAGTGCTGCTGTGAACCGCATCACAAGAGACATGCCAAAAGGGAGATGTTTATAAAAATAAATCATATAATTAATGCAATTTCAATGTTGTTTGTGTTGCTTTGTATATCACCGAATTTGCTTGAGATGATTTTACAGCAACACTGCTTACTGCATCCAAGTTGCTTGATATAGGCGTTTCAAAGAGCTGTCAGTCAAGGCGAGCTCATAAATGTAAGCTCCCCAGCCACTCAGCCTGACTTTTCAAACTTCCTGGTAGTTAGCCATGATAGAAAAGTACTTTTCAGAATGACTGTTCAGGATCTTTAAAGGATTGATGGCATTAGATTTGAGTATTTGTGGCCTCCATTTACAAACAAATTGACCTAAAACGTCTCATTGATGTTACTATCATTGGTCTTACTACTCCTACTGGTGACACAGTGTAATCATAATGGTAAAACACATTTAAAGCCATTACCTTTAGAATGGGAAGATGTACCCAAATACATTTAAATAAATAAAAATCTAGAAAAATGAAATAACATTTTTCCAAAATGCCATGCCCAAATGCCAACATGAACGACCCCTTTGTTAATTGTCTGATTCGCTTTTATATTTTCTGCCTTTGTATTGCTCTATTATCATCACCTTTTCACTGGGACTGAACTGAAGTTATCTCTCTTCCTCCTTCCCTTTCGCTTTCATGCTCTCCCCTTACCTACCTTCTCCTTCTCTTTCTCAATCTCCCCCCTCCCCTCCAGTTGCGGAAGCAGCTGCCGGGTCAGGTCTGGATGGAGGCAACATGGCATTGGCTATCTTCATCCTTGTACTTTTGCTCTCCGTGCTGCTGGGAGGAGCCTATGTCTACGTCACACGGTAAGACTACACTCCCTATCACCTCTACACACCAATGGACCTGTTCAACACAGTGACCTGTTTAGATTATCATTGGATCAATTGAAATAGCAAATCCTGCTTTAATTTTTAAAAATATATAATATAATCCCATTTGTTGCCCAGTGAATAGGAGTCCCTGAACTCTACTTACTTGAATACACTGGAGCTGAATATTTTGTATTCAATTCCATTTCAATGCAATATTGTCCATCAATGGTCATATGGAAACTCTATGACAATTGAATAAACACAAACTGCCCTGGTTACCTTCCCATCTGACTGTGCAACCTTGGTTACGGTTGAATAGCATATGCCACAAGGTTACAGAACATTCAGATGGAAATGTATTGTATAGAACAGACATTATTCTGTCATGTAGAAAAGGGAATCTTGTCAGCTGCTCTACATGTGACAATTCTATCTTCAACATTCCAAACGTTTCACCTCATTAAATAGGCTCCAAATGAATGAGGCAAGTGAATCACATGAGAACAGTAATATTCTTTATCCTGCTCAGTTCTCTCTCTCTGCTCATGGAAACAGTGGTGTCATACATTTTTTTATTCCTGACACCCTGCTGTTCCTCTCTTGGCCACCAGGTGTCGCTACAACTCCAACCTGCGGCTGCCACTCATCCACCCACACCCCTACAGCCAGATCACAGTGGAGAGCGAGTTTGACAACCCACTCTACGAGACAGGAGTGGTGAGGAAGTACACACACACACACACACACAAACATAGTCATTGTATGAGACAGGAGGGTCTTTAATACTGGGCTCTGCAGTGGCACAGCGGTCTAAGGTACTGCATGACAGTGCAAGAGGCATCACTACAGACCTTGGTTCGATTCCAGGCTGTATCACAACCGGTCGTGATTGGGAGTCCCATAGGGCGGCCCACAATTGGCCCAGCGTCGTTGGGGTTTGGCTGGGGTAGGCTGTCATTGTAAATAAGAATCTGTTCTTAACTGACTTGCCTAGTTAAATATAGTTTAATAAATTAAATACAAATATAACATCTCTTTCTCTCCCTCTCTCAGGACACCCGTGAATATGAGGTATCAATATGAGGACTTTCTCAACTGTCAGAATCCCAAAATGAAGAAGCTTCCACCCAACCAAACCCACTCCCTACCCCTTCTCCTCCTCAGCCCCACCCAAAAGAAAGTTATGTAAATACAGACTGACTATAGATCTGCCCCTTCCCCCCATGACCCTGTCCTCCAATCACAGAAAGAGGAAACAGCGAGAGGGAAGATGAGTAGGAAAGGGAGTGGAGAGGAGAGGGGGAGAAAATAGGAGGAGAGGGGAAAGGAGAGGACAGGAGATACTGGGTGTTTCTCAATATTCTTACTACCATTCTCTGAGCATGGTTGGAGAATGAGTCCAAATCAAAGTATGCAAAATGGCGTGCGTACTTTGCTTGTAAACATTTCGAAGCGTGCATCAATGCAAGCTTCAACTGAAATATTCCCAGGATTGTTGACATAATATGACGCAACCACATAAAAAACAACGCAACATTTCTTGAAATCAATGGCGGCTGGTTTTGAGCTGAAGCGAGAGAAAATGAACTCCGACTTTGGAATGAAAGGTTGTCCACTCACATCATATGTTGCCTGACTACAATATTTTATCTTGATCTTGTTCATTTTGGCATATTTAACTGCCTAGAATATCCACTGTAGTCGTGTACATAGACTGCAGGCTAACTGATGAAGAATTGGTAGCTAACTTTAGCTAGCTAATGTTATCCACAAAGAATTCGTAGCTAACGTTGGCCATCCACCCTTCATAACAACATTAGTTTTAGTTTTTTTTTTTTTGTACAACTAGCTGGCTAGCTAGATTAATATGATTCACATATAGCTAGCTGATAATTACAAGCTTGGGTTTGCTTTATGTAGGTCATGTTTTGTCTGTATTGGTCAAAGTTAATACAGTATAACGGGAGTGCGCAGTGCTTCTCAAATGTACATTTGTATGCATTCTCCACACTCTTGTACTCACAAGAATGTACTCAAGAGAACATCCTCGGAGAACGAACTCGGAGCATGAGAGTGTGGAGCATGGCAGCAGCATATTGAGAAACACCCACTGTGAACAGGGCTGCAGGCGTTGGGAGATAAAGAGACAAACACTATTTACTCATGTGTCTTCTATTAGCTATCAAATACAGGGACAGAGGGAGGGAGAGAGGGGAAGGAATAGGTGGGGAGAGAGGGAGACAGAAGGAGGATGATGGGTGAGAGGTATAGAAGGGGTGGCAGAGAGAGGAGAGGAGGGGATAGAACCAAAGGGAACTAAAGTATTGGTACATGAATGGGGTCCATTGAGATGTAAAACGTAGGGGTAAATTGGCACCTTAGAATCTGACAGAGGAAGTGAGGTTACTATCTCTTCCTGTCTGGGCACCATCTTCCTGCATTTCTAAGGCCTTGTCTTAGAACCGTTTGTAGTACTGGTTTTACCATAGTAACTGACCTTCCATGTGCAAGCTCAACCAACCAACCATAACAACACCAGAAGAGACCGGCACCAGATTATGTATTTATTTTTGATGTAAATGTGATGTTTTATGCAGATTAATTCATGTACATTTTAATTTTGAGAAGAAAAAAATAAAATATGTACCATGTTACTGATTTCCTGAAATTAATGGTCAAATAAAAAGTATAACAGAATCTTTCTAAAAAAAAAAAAGAAAAACACTTGTCTTTGTCATCTGTTATTTCTTCGAGAGCTGGGGATGATCAGGTGACTCCCTGGCTGTGTCACACCTACAAGAGCTAGAAACGGTCACAACAGTCACTATGTCACTACGCATAACACGGAACAACTGTTTTACACTTGGAACATGAAGAAAATAACATGTCTCTCCATTCTGACTAATTCAACAGTACATCCATACAGACCCACACATGCTGTATCTCAATACTTCCTCACAGGTTCCCTTTCTGGGAGCACTACCTTGAAAGTAAAACAACTGTTATTTTTCACCTATTGTGCAATCACTGTATCTCACACACACTCCA
Organism: Salvelinus namaycush; assembly: GCF_016432855.1. Taxonomy (NCBI): domain Eukaryota; kingdom Metazoa; phylum Chordata; class Actinopteri; order Salmoniformes; family Salmonidae; genus Salvelinus; species Salvelinus namaycush. The sequence continues at coordinate 9,057,958 of NC_052337.1, forward strand.
GTGGTGACATAGTTTCTGTTTCTGTTGAAACTGGTTCGCTTTCGTTCAGAACCGTCAGTTTTATCTTCCCCTGACCTCAATACACAACAGCCTCAAAAACACAGTTGCTACTTCATGTTTCAATACTTATTGTTACTACCTGTTTTTGCAAATAGAAAGTTACTGTTGCAAAAACAGTTATTTACTTAACAGCAAAGATTTGAAAACAAGTGGGTGCTATCGTTCTTAGGGTGTATGTTTGTGTGTGTAATTAACCAACAAAACAGCTGAATAGAGAGGGGGTCAGACTCAAAGAAAGCCCTATATTTTCAGTTCAGTTTGTGTGTGCATGCGTAAAGGCAGGTGTGACTGAGCAGTGCAACCAAAAGCAGTCACAAGATGCATACAAAAATAGATGCTATACCCTCAGAACTGGAGCAAGTATATGAGTTATTTGTTCCTAAAGGTGCACTATGCATAAATCGCTCTGTCATTTCCTGGTTGCTCAAATTCTAATAGGTCACCTAATTTCAGTTTGTGACCAAACAAGCAAGTAAAATATAGAGAATCATTGTACCATCTAAACAACTGTGAAATATATTTTCGATAATCAAAAATATTGTATTTTCAGCTGTTTGAAGGTGGCGTACAAAACTGAAAGCAAAAGACACAAAAACTCAAGAACAGGGAAGCATAGAAATAGTGCACATAGAATAACAGATCTACCGCTTCTTAGACATGCTTTAAATGAGAATGAAAGATATATATAACTCGCTTTTCTATGTGAATTTGGTAGTGTCGCCCCAAAAGTGACATATTGCAGCTTTAATTAAGGGTTAGTGTCAGGGGAGATTTGTCATTCAAATTAAATTAAAGTCATCATGGAAGTTGCAATGATCCCACTGGGCACACACTAGTTGAATCAACATTGTTTCCACGTCATTGCAATGAAATTACATTGAACCAACGTGGAATTGAAGTTGAATTGACATTGTGCCCAGTGGGGTGACTTGTCCTCTCTAGCATGGAGATAAAAACAGAATAAGGCCTACTGGGTCAGAGAAATCAGTCCTGACAATGCTTCAACCTCTCCACTCTTTTCTAACTACTTCATTCTTCCTTCCGTTCCCATCAACTCACTCTGTTCTGCACCAGGCTTCACACTCAAACTAGTTCACCACAGTTCAGCTTCCTCTTCCGTCTGTTAAGGTACAGAAAACATTCTCTCTCTCTTTTTATGTTAACAGATTGTGTACTTTGTTTTCCTTTTCTTGCTTGTTTGTGTCTTTCAACCGTCTTCCTTTTCTCACTCTGTCCCCTCCACCTTCCCTCTCTCTCCCTTTATCTCTGAGTAGGTTGGTCTATCTGTATATCTGTGTTCTATTTCTGACTGTGATTACTGGAGTGACAGTGAAGGTTCTAGAATCCCTGATAAGACCATATGAAGTTTTCATTTCATATTTACTGAGACAGGTACTGACTTGGTGAATAATAATATAGTTGTAACTCTGCTGCCTGCAACACAGAGCGTGACCAGACAAGAGGTTAGTTTGAATCTCCTGCATTACCCTTATCTTTGATATTTGCATCATGATCCCACAAACAAAGTTTTCCATTTACGCCATGAAAAGATTTCACCTGTGCAGGAATAGGCCCTGGGTATGTTTGTAGTAAGATTTCTGTAGTAAAACAAAAAACATTTCCAGGCTGTTGTAGAGATTCAGTATGAGGAGGAAGTGGACATTTTTAAGAACCTGCCAGACTAGTTCCTCTCAGATAAACACACGAGTGTTCTGCAGTGCTCCCAGAAGAGAGAGAGTTTTTATGAAGCTCAAAAGAGTAGTGTTTAAATATGAGATGTACAATTTCCTGTCCCTCTTGTTTCTCTCCCTCTATTCCAGAAAGTACCTCTCTACCTATACTTCAACAGGGTCAGTCTCACTGAAACTTAAAATCTGTTCTACAAGAAAAACCTGGTCAAAATAGCAGCACACACAGTTGGCCTCCTGCCTATGACCAAGAGATCATGACCAAGCACAACCATCTCCATCAGTGATGCGTGTGTCAGCACGGAGGGTGTTAACAGGGCTCCTTATCCTGGGTGGAATCTCCACCCTGACCCAGTTCCTGCGTTTCTGTCTACCCTGCCGGCAGCCATCCCAGGGTGCGGGCGAACCTGTGACCGTGCTGGTCCGGGACGGGTGGAGGGTCAGTTCTGACATTCCCCTGGTGTTTGTGGGAGGGGTGCCTCGTTCCGGGACCACCCTGATGAGGTATGACAAGAGAAAGGAGGAGGAGAGTACTTATTTACTTGTATTTACCAATGTACTGAACTTGTATTATTCTGACACTCAATATGGTTATATACTGTATGTATTTACCTCTGTACCCTGTCATTTTGATCTCCATCTTATTTCCCACACTGTGTAGGGCCATGCTGGACGCCCACCCTGCGGTGCGGTGTGGGGAGGAGACGAGGGTCGTGCCCAGGATACTGGGCCTTAAGCTGGGCTGGGCTGCTGAGAAGGAGGGGGTCAGCACCAAGGTCCTGGACCGAGCGGTCACTGCCTTCCTCCTTCAAATCATAGCAGGACACGGGGAGCCAGCACCTCTACTCTGCAATAAAGATCCCTTTACTTTGAAGAGCGCTAAGTACCTCGCTCACCTTTTTCCCAAGTAGGTCTGACTTACTTTACTATACACACACACACACACACACCTCCATCTCAAGACACATATACTCTTAGAAAAGAAGGTGCAATCTAGAACCTAAAAGGGTTCATCGGCTGTCCCAATAGGATAACCCTTTGATAGCCCTTCTTGGGTTCCAGGTAGAACCCTTTTGGTTCCAAGTAGAACCTTTTGGGGTTCCATGTCGAACCCTTTCCACAGAGGTCTACATGGAACCCAAAATGATTCTCCCTGGAACCAAAAAAGGGTTTTCCAGGGTTTTACCTGGAACGAAAAAGGATTCTACAAAGGGTTCTCCTATTGGGACAGCCGAAGAACCCTTTTAGTGTACACTGACCCAAAAGCCTCTGTCACCACACATAATGGTGTGATCAAGTGTGGCTTTTCACATGCTGACCCATGTGAGCCATATAGACAGTACAACTCATTCGTGAGTCACTAGGCAGCCTGGTTACCTCCTACAGAACAGAACACATCGTATGACTGATTACCAGAGGTCAAAGTCCTGACAGAACAGGAGATAACTTATCTACTTTTTCACTAACTCCGCCTCCTCTCCAGGCCTGAAACCGGGGTTAGGGAGAATTATGAGTAGTGCGGTGGAAAGTTGTAAAGTACTTTCTCCTCAACTTTTCTCTCTCTCCTCTATCCCGCCACACCTCTACGTCCTTCCTCTCTCTCTTTCTACAGCTCTAAGTTCCTGTTGATGCTGAGAGATGGCCGAGCGGCGGTGTACTCTATGATTTCGCGTCGCGTGACGATCGGTGGCTTTGACCTCTCCAGCTATAGGGACTGCCTGGCCAAGTGGAGCCGAGCCACACAGGCCATGCTGACACAGTGCACTCAGGTGTGTGTGTGTCTGTTTAGGTGGGCGGAGAGTGGTGCCTGACGTGTGTGCGTGCATGCAGTGCATCTGTGCCTGCATGTGTGTGAGTGTGCGTCTTTGTGTGTGTGTTTAGGTGGAAAGTGATGACCAACCATGTGTGTGTGTGTGTGTGTGTGTGTGTGTGTGTGTGTGTGTGTGTGTGTGTGTGTGTGTGTGTGTGTGTGTGTGTGTGTGTGTGTGTGTGTGTGTGTGTGTGTAGGTGGGCAGTAAGAGGTGCCTGGCTGTGAGGTATGAGAGGCTGGTCCTCCACCCTCGTTCCACCCTGCAGACAGTGCTAAAGTTCCTGGGTCTGCCGTGGCACGAGGGGGTTCTGCACCATGAAGAGGCTATTGGAAAACCTGGAGGAGTGTCACTGTCAAAGTGTGTATCAGTGAATATCAGAGAAGGTGACAAGGCCATGCTACATCACAAAGACTCAAAGGAGTCTTGCTGTTTTGGTGTGTGTTTATTAATGTGTGTTTGTGTCACAGAACGGAACGGTCCACAGACCAGGTGATGAGGCCAGTGAACTTAGACGCTCTGACTCGGTGGGTAGGTCACATGCCCCCAGACGTAATGGCAGACATGGACGCTATCGCCCCCATGCTGGGGAGACTAGGCTACGACCCCAAAGCCAACCCACCTAACTACGGACAGCCTGACCCACAGTTCCTCAACAACACACAAAGGGTACGGACACACACACACACACACAGGTTTTTGCTGATGTAAACCTTATGTCCTCTCTCTGTAGCTTCTGAGGGGAGACTTTAAAACTCCCGTAGCAAGCCTACATCTGAACGGACGTCCCCTGGTGAGTCTAACAGAAAAACCACCTATCCTCAATGTCTAGGCAACTGCTGATTGACTGTTTTTAGTATGGAACTGATAATTGTTGGTTCTGTCTACATCCTTCTTTAGATGTCCATGAAAGGTTCACAGACAGAGAGGTGACAGGGTCAGCGCCTGGAACAACGGTCACCCCTGACCTATGACCCCTGATTATCCTCTCAGGGAAGACAACAGCATCAACCAAAACGGTGGTGGCTAAGCACCAAGCACAGTCAGAGGGCATAACCATGCATGTGCTCTAGACCTCATTGATAGGAAGAAGTGATGTCCAATGGAGAAAAGTATATTATATCGTTTTTTTTACATTTCTAAAATGTGTTTACTTACTTGAATAGGTTCTCCCACTGCCTCCGTTTTTTGGGGTCCTTACAAAAACAAAATAATGGGCAATCTTCACTATATTTTTGGTGATATCAAAGTGCCGCCAGGAGCCATGTGGATGAATGGAGACAAGGGAAAAAATAGGCTATTTTAGAATCCGAGAATTAATTACTTACACAATCGTCTCTAACATGTAGGCTCAGCTTTCCTGAACAATCCAATTACAAGTCAGAATGTTGAATAAACTTATTTTTAACATACTTTATCTGTTGTTCTCTGATTTTGTCCTTATGTAGGAGGTAATCTGAGACAAAATATCCACAAACGTTATTAGCCAGACTTTCAGTACGCTGGTCTGTATATGGTTGGTATTTCCGGATAAAATGTTCAATACTGATGTAATTCGCAGGTTACAAACACTTGCACATTATGGCTGAGCCTAACCAAACCACAGCTGATTGAGAGGTAACCGAGCCTAACCAAACCACAGCTGATTGAGAGGTAACCGAGCCTACCAAACCTCAGCTGATTGAGAGGTAACCGAGCCTAACCAAACCACAGCTGATTGAGAGGTAACTGAGCCTAACCAAACCACAGCTGATTGAGAGGTAACCGAGCCTACCAAACCTCAGCTGATTGAGAGGTAACCGAGCCTACCAAACCTCAGCTGATTGAGAGGTAACCGAGCCTAACCAAACCACAGCTGATTGAGAGGTAACTGAGCCTAACCAAACCACAGCTGATTGAGAGGTAACCGAGCCTACCAAACCTCAGCTGATTGAGAGGTAACTGAGCCTAACCAAACCACAGCTGATTGAGAGGTAACTGAGCCTAACCAAACCACAGCTGATTGAGAGGTAACTGAGCCTAACCAAACCACAGCTGATTGAGAGGTAACTGAGCCTAACCAAACCACAGCTGATTGAGAGGTAACCGGGGAAAAAACAAACGATAGCTGATTGAGAGGTAACCGAGCCTAACCAAACCACAGCTGATTGAGAGGTAACCGAGCCTACCAAACCACAGCTGATTGAGAGGTAACCGAGCCTAACCAAACCACAGCTGATTGAGAGGTAACCGGGGAAAAAACAAACGATAGCTGATTGAGAGGTAACCGAGACTACCAAACCTCAGCTGATTGAGATGCATGCTTCAGTCGACTATGTTCGGTTACGTTCGGCTATTGCTGACATATTGTGCATCACGTGCTATGCGTGAAGAGATTGAAAATACAAGTGACAGAACCCACAAGCACCACAAAAAGTTGTCTAAACAACCCTTTCCTGTGGATAGCCCATCTCCACCTCCTACCGCCAAAAGGACCAACAGCATGTACAACCGGTAAAGTAAATGTAAATATAATTGTATTCAACATTCTGGCTTGTAAAGACTATTGCGTCATTTTGTGGGCGACTTCGATCATACTGATGATCCATGAGGTAACCATAGTAACAGTCTGATGTTTAAAAAACCATCAGACTGTCACCAGAGCAGTTTAGAAGGTGTTGTGGAGCTCTGCTACCCTATCCCAATGGGCCCGACGTTATACATTGTGTTAGGGCAGGATAAGGCCTGTTTTTTCATAAATAACTAGGGTACGGGTAGGGCTCAGGTATTACTAAATTGATCACTAACATTTTGAAGATAAGTCATTTGCTCAATGCTCTGCTGTGCAGTGCAGTCATATCTGACTAAGATCATAACATGTTGTCAAAGGTGCATAAACCTCGTCAAATATAAAACAGGAGAGATTATTTCCCACAAAGTATAATGTTCCTTGAGTTTTGTTGGCGTTTAGAGTGACCAAAAGTAGCTAACAACTAACTGCTCTCTCATGTCTCTTCATTCGTTGACCAGAGCCAGATATACTTTGAGGAGATGGGAAACTCCATTTGAATCGTTGCCCATGCTACGTCAGTGGGCCGTGCGGTGCATTCTGGGCAATTCGAGGACAAGGAGAGCTCTCCTTCAAGGAGTGAATGTAGTCAATTGGGCGCTAGCTGAGGAGCAGCTAATGGATTTTCTAACCCAGGAAGATATTTCTGATTTCGGGTTTCGGCAGGGCCGGGTTGGGTTGGGCCTTAAATTTGGCAGAAGCAATCGGGCCTGGGTAGGGTAGGGTCTGAACGTCACAGGCATGGGTAAGGCTCAGGCTTAAAATTCATGCCGTGGAGGGCTCTAGTTGTGACGTTTGACTTTACCATTTAAATATAAATTGCAGACTGTCGGCCACACTTGATAACTTCAAAACTAGCACTTACTAACATAGGCAACAAGTAACTGGATGGAAAACGGTGAGGCACATAACACACCCCTTCAACCAGCATTTGGGGGGAGGGTTCTTGAAATGTAACATCCAATCAAAATCAGCGGACAATTCAAACCGTTTTTGCAATACAAAATTGTTCAGACCTCCAAGAGAGGTGTGACAATGATGTGATTTTGGAGGTATGGCAACCATAAACCAGGAGACGTATTCCTATGGAAATGTCCTGATGGCGCATGAAGCCGGAAGTATTTGAATTTGAAGCATGCCACATAGCTGAATGGGGCTGAATGGCACCAAAAGATTGCTAAGAATCATGGTGAAAGTGGGCATAACTAGCAAAGGATCACGGTCGATGTAATAATTTTCATCCTGCCTGAGAGAGTCAACCTTAATGTCTATGGCAAGAAGGCGTAATCCTCCTCATAGCCTGCAGGCCCGTGATTGATATGTCAGCACGTGGTCCTGTGTGACAACAAATGTAGTAGTCAGAATGGATCACTATTTAACTAAATATCATGATTTGTAGCAAACTTTAAAATAATTCATAGTGGACATCGAACTTCATCATAATAATCAAATTTTTTAGCCCAAAACGAGCGTCCCTCTCAAAAATCTGGCAGTTTTGGCGATTGTAATTTAGATAAGCTTTCTAGGGCAGACCAGGGCTTTTGGCACCACTAGATTGCTATGCAGTAGCCGACCAGTCGAGCTTGTGACTTCACTTTCCAGATAGGACACTGGGGTCCTCATGGCAACACGAGACTAGCTAGATATAGGCTGGTTGATGTTAGGATAAGGAGTCTTTTATAAGGGGGTGGGAGTGGGGAATGACTGTGCCTGTTTGTGTAGAATGAAATGATTGATCCATGCTGTAAATAATTTGTTTCTATTAAATCAATGTTGTGACCTAAAATAAACTGTCCAATCCCCGTTACATTCTTCTTTGCATATACTGTATGTTTTGATTCAAAAACTGTTCCCTGGTTGATCTCCTACACTAACTACACTGCTGCTTGAAAATGTAGCAAAACTGTAGAATTTACTGAGGCATGAGTGGGCCTGGGTAAAAAAAAAAAAAAAAGCTTAGTTAATCACTCTCAAGGGACAGGTTGACAACAATAACTAACTGAAAGACCCCTAATAATCTACTAATATGACTGCATTGAGGCATATGTCACTGTGCTTATATGGCTATATGCACCCAAATTTTTGCATGCCCACCCACCAACGAATTTCTGGCTACGTCACTGTTTCTGACATAAATTCATAACTATCTAAAACAAAATCCGATTTTACTAGCTGGCAAGGTTAATTAATACTGCGACATCTGTGACTGGATTCGCTTTGACTGCTCAGCGCGTTGCTAGAGAACGACGACTCACTCTTTTTGCACATTTCTACCTCCGCCAATGTACGACTTATTTTATTTGACCATTCTTACACAATTTCTTAAAGATTAAACATTCATATAGAACATTTTCAATGTCATACATGCCGTGGAGTTAGTCCATTTTATCCACAATCCATATGGTTAAAGATATTTTTTGAAAATCCGCAGTTTATAGTTCCATATGGTGTAATGGTGGAGGGATACGTAACCGGCAATGTATAAATAACACAGCCCTTTGTTTCCCATAACAGCCTCGTTTCCTGAAGGTTCAAGAACAGCAGCGTTGATAATTTGTTTGTAAGTAGGTTATTATCCAAATTGAGCATTAATGACAACATTTTTCACAAAGACCCTTAGTTCAGCGAAATGTTAATTGGTAGTTCATTTGTTTTTCGTATTCTTATTGGGGAAGTACGAATATACTTTTTTTTTGTTGATGTACGAATAGACGTCGACGATAGACGAGCTAACTTTCTGGTAGCTTTAGTTAACTACAGTAGTTATTTACTAAAATAAAGTTAGCTGGCTGGATATGGCCTTGGCTAGCTTCCTAACTAGCTAAAACAAGGCGCTCAACAGTAGTTAGTCATTGGATAACCCTTCAATCAAGCTAGATATTTATATAGATGGAGGGAAAGGCTAACGTTAACAGTGGGTGTGTTTTTGTACATTCAATCTGGAGTGCCAGTGCTCTCTGGGTGTTCGTAAATTCAGAGCTTTGTCAGATTGTCCGTTCGTAAATTCAGAGCGTTTCGCTCACGGAGCGAGGATTAGGGTTGATCGGAGCGTTCTGGCATCACAACAGCTTGGGTGCTTGACTGCCAACTGGCTAACGTTGGCTAGCTTGCTAGTTACTTCCAGACACGAATGAGAACCCCTCACTCTGACCATTTTACTCGCCATAGCAAAGCTGCTTGCTTAGGCTGTTCATGTTATCTAGAGCATTGGTGACAAACGTTAACTGTGCTGCTAGTAACTTAATTACGTGTTTTCGGCCAAGTTTTTTAACACCGGCAATATTCAAGAGTGTTGCGCGTTTGTAAATTAATTAGTTATTATGCGCTCTGGCATACTCAGACGAGTGCTCCTAAATCGGAGTAGATAGCCAGAATGAATTTACAAACGCATCCCGTAAAGGGTGGGTATAATTTGTGTAACGTTCCAACAGGAATCTGTTCCAATAACTTCGTAAATACCAAGGTTGCCAACAAACAACGCACACAAAGTTGTATAGCGACAGAATAAAATACATGGTAGGGAGTGGGCTATTTAATTATGTTTTTCACTCATGTTTATTCTGAAAAATGTCTGTACTCTGGTAGGCTATCGACAAACATTAAAAATAAGTTACATGGTGAGTTGATGCCTATTCGGCAGCTAGTTAGCTAGGTGGCTTGATCGTGTTACTTTGTATGCGTCGTTTGTTGGCAACCTTGTACTTCAAAGTTTTTGGAACAGATTCCTGTTGGAACGTTCCACAAATTATACCCACCCTCCCGTAAAACACCGCGCTCGAGACCTAAACCCAGCGATCATCCCGGGCAGTAATAGTAATATATTTTGCTGTAAAATGGGCGTAGGGGAGGTTAATTTATTACAAAATATTACGTTATGACTGCAAATAAAAATACAACCCCATAGATTTAAATGGTCAGCTAGCTAGTCATTACTTCAGGACTCGACGGAGGTTTAATGACAATGACAGCCACTAGATGGAGCTTGTTCTAAAATGGTGGAACCTGAAGCTTACTGCTGTAAACGTCAGCTGAGTACTACCTCCAATGGGAGGAGCTTTGCTCTACCCTATTTAGAAGTTGACTCGGAATTGTTATGACTACTAGATTGATACCTATAGTGTGAATTATGTATAGCCTGGCTGTTTATTTTGACACTTTAGGTTTGATTAGTTTAGTGTAACATTATGGTTCTCTTCCCCAGTGTCAAGATGCAGATCTTTGTGAAGACCCTAACTGGTAAAACCATCACACTAGAAGTGGAGCCCAGTGACACCATCGAGAACGTCAAGGCCAAGATCCAGGACAAGGAGGGCATCCCCCCAGACCAGCAGCGTCTGATCTTTGCCGGCAAGCAGCTGGAAGATGGCCGCACCCTGTCCGACTACAACATCCAGAAGGAGTCCACCCTCCATCTTGTGCTTCGTCTGAGGGGAGGTATGCAGATCTTCGTTAAAACCCTGACTGGTAAGACCATCACCCTCGAGGTTGAGCCCAGTGACACCATCGAGAACGTCAAGGCCAAGATCCAGGACAAGGAGGGCATCCCCCCAGACCAGCAGCGTCTGATCTTTGCCGGCAAGCAGCTGGAAGATGGCCGCACCCTGTCCGACTACAACATCCAGAAGGAGTCCACCCTTCACCTGGTCCTGCGTCTTCGTGGAGGCAACTAGTTAACTTCTACTCTTAACAATGTCACATCTTAACCCCAATTTCCCTCATCCCAAATTCCTTCATAACCGCCAACCCCACCCTTTGACCTCACTCCAATCCCACCACTGACTTTCCCTCCCACCCTAACCTCTAATCCTCAGCTCTTAAAAAATAAAAATAAATCATCAATAAAGTTCAAGCATTCCTCATATTATCTGGTTGTCTTTTGTAGTAAATTATTTAGGTATTTCAATAGCACCTGGTTGTATTAGTTTAATCTTTTGCTAGTTTCTAATTTGAAGTACTACTGCCTCAGAGCATAACTAGAACTGCCTCTATGTTAAACCAAATTTAAATACCTTGTGCTTTTAGTCTTTGAAGTTATTAACTACTTTAAGGTCTTGACGTTAACTGTAGGTGGTGCATTTGGAGGTACGCTATACAGTTGGAGTCTGAAGTTTACATACGCTTAGGTTGGAGTTATTAGAACTGGTTTCTCAAACACTCAAAAAATTTCTCAACACTAGTTTTGGCAAGTCGGTTAGGACATCTACTTTGTAAGACACAATTTTTCCAACAATTGGTAACAGACAAATTATTTCACTTATAATTCACTATCACAATTCCAGTGGGTCAGAATTTTACATACACTGTGCCTTTAAACAACTTGGAAATTCCAGAAAATGATGTCATTGCTTTAGAAACTTCTGATAGGCTAATTGACATTTGAGTCAATTGGAGGTGTGGCTGTATTTCAAGGCCTACCTTCAAACTCAGTGCGTCCTTGCTTGACATCATGGGCAAATCAAAAGAAATCAGCCAAGACCTCAGGGGGAGAAATTGTAGACCACAAGTCTGTTTTATCCTTGGGAGCAATTTCCAAATGCCTGAAGGTACCACGTTCATCTGTACAAACCATTGTGCGCAAGTATGAACACCATGGGACCACGCAGCCGTCATACCGCTCAGGAAGGAGACGCGTTCTGTCTCCTAGAGATGAATGTACTTTGGTGCACAAAGTGCATATCGCTCCCAGAACAACAGCAAAGGACCTTGTGAAGATGCTGGAGGAAACCGGTACAAAAGTATCTATATCCACTGGAAACTGAGTCCTATATCGACAACCTTAAAGGCCGCTCAGCAAGGAAGAAGCCACTGCTCCAAAACCGCCATAAAAAAGCCAGACTACGGTTTGCAACTGCATATGGGGACAAAGATCATACTTTTTGGAGAAATTGTCCTCTGGTCTGATGAAACAAAAATAAAACTGTTTGGCCATAATGACTTATGTTTGCAAGCCGAAGAACACCATCCCAACTGTGAAGCACGGGGGTGGCAGCATGTTGTGGGGGTGCTTTGTTGCAGGAGGAACTGGTGCACTTCACAAAATAGATGGCATGAGGGAGTAGAATTGTGGCTATATTGAAGCAACATCTCAAGACAGGAAGTTAAAGCTTGGTCGCAAATGGGTCTTCCAAATGGACAATGACCCCAAGCATGCTTCCGAAGTTGTGGCAAAATGGCTCAAGGTCAACAAAGTCGAACTTTTGGAGTGGCCATCACAAAGCCCTGACCTCAATCCTATAGAAAATTTGTGTGTGAGCAAGGAGGCCTACAAACCTGACTCGGTTACACCAGCTCTGTCAGGAGGAATGGGCCAAAATTCACCCAAATTATTGTGGGAAGCTTGTGGAAGGCTACCTGAAACGTTTGACCCAAGTTAAACAATTTAAAGGCAATGCTACCAAATACTAATTGAGTGTATGTAAACTTCTGACCCACTGGGAATGTGATGAACGAAATGAAAGCTGAAATAAATTCTCTCTATTATTTGGACATTTCACATTCTTAAAATAAAGTGGTGATCCTATCTGACCTAAGACATGGAATTTTTACTGGATTAAATGTCAGGAATTGTGAAAAGCTGAGTTTAAATGTATTTGGCTAAGGTGTATGTAAACTACCGACATCAACTGTATATCCAATCACTATTTATAAAGGCCTTTTTACATTGGCCGACGTCAGTGGTTTTACAGAAACCCAGCCCGAAAACCCATACGGCAAGCAATGCAGATAAATGTCAGTTGGCTTTTCATGGCTGAGCAATCAGAGGTTGAGAGCAGGTATATTGAACAAAATGCAACAATTTTGATTTTACTGAGTCAGGGTTTGGTGGAGTTCCAGGAGAATGCTACCTGCCTCAACACACAATGCCAACTAAAGTTTGGAGGAGGAATAATGGTCTGGGGCTGTTTTTCATGGTTTGGGCTAAGCCCCTTAGTTCCAGTGAAGGGCAGTCAACGCTACAGCATATACATTGACATTCTAGAAGATTCTGTTCTTCCAACTTTGACAACAGTTCGGGGAAGACCCTTTCCTGTTTCAGCATGACAATGCCCCCGTGCACAAAGCGAGGTCCATACAGAAATGGTTTGTTGATCGGTGTGGAAGAACTTGACTGACCTCCACAAAGAACTGACCTTAACTCCATCGAACACCTTTGGGATGAATTGGAATGTCTGACCTCAATAAAGCTCCTGTTGCTGAATGCAACCAAGTCCCTGCAGCAATGTTCCAACTTCTAGTGAAAAGTCTTCCCAGAAGAGGGGATGCTGTTATAGCAAAGGGGGGACCAACTCCATATTAATGCCCATGATTTTGGAATGAGATGTTTGACAAGCAGGTGTCCACATACTTTTGGTCATTTAGTGTACTTAGTGATGTTTAGTATATAGATGTTGAAGTGGTTTATTTGCTATTTGCAGGTATTAAAAGTAATACATTGGAATCGATGGGATGGTCATATCACCAAGCAGCTGCCGTAAGTGGTGATGCAGCCAGTCAAGATGCTCTCAATGGATGATCATTGTAATATTTCTTTATCTGGTGAAACGATTAGGTAGTGAGGTAATTGGTATCGCCCTCTCTTTTGTATTATAGTAAAGCGACGTTAAAGAACTATAATTTGCACAATCTGTTGAATTATGGAGAGGCATGGTAAACGTACTGTATGATTCTTGCAAGGAGTGCTACAGTTCCCAGTAGGTATTTTGGTGGGTACCAGCACTGGAACTGTTGGAAGAGGGACTTGTTAGTATGCCTGAAATGCATCCTTCCTTTGAGTAATCACTATGACATTATTTGCTTTTATCCAACTGTTAGATTATGATTACCTTAAACTAGGAAAGAAGCATTTGAACTATTATAGCTAATAGGTATGCTGTACCTCCCTGCAGCAAAAGGATGTCATTCATACTTAACCACAAGATGTCCCCATAGACCAAGTGAAAGCTCTTACAGCTGATTGCCTCTCATACACACTAATTTCTAGGGGTGTGCTGACATGCCATACTCGTAATCATATCTGTAAATTTACAGTTGATAATCGGATGATCACTCTATCCAATCCGAGCAGCAGGATCAACAGTACAGGCCGCCCCTCTGCTTACAGACAAGCAAACTAGCCAGTTGAGTTATTTAGACCACGCACATGACTGACTCAAAGACAGTACAGTATGGTTAAGAAACTCTGTGACTGACTGACATGAGAAAGATGCTTGCTGGCACCCCCAATATGTTTTGTAGATCACGGATAATTACAAGATTTGACATGGGCCCTCAGATCCTCAAAACGTTATACAGCTGCACCGTCAAAGCTTTGTATAGCAACTGCTTGGCATACGACCGTGCGTACGGCCCAGTACATCACTGGGGCAGAGCTCCCTGCCATCCAGGACCTCTATGTCAGAGGAAGGCCCCTAAAATTGTCAAAGACTCCAGCCACCCAAGTCATAGACTGTCCTCTCTGCTACTGCACGGCAAACGGTACTGGAACGCCAAGTCTGGGACCAAAAGGCTCCTGAACAGCTTCTACCCCCAAGCCATAAGACTGCTGAACAGTTAATCAAATGGCTAAATGACTTTGTATTGACCCCCTTTTTATTTGCACTGACTCTCTTGCACCGGTTCTATGCATACTCACTGGACTCTACCCCTCCACACACATACTACACTGACACTCCCAACACACACATTACATATGCTCACACACAAAACACACACATGCATATTGACGCCACAAACTCGCACACAGAAAAACTTTCACTCCTGTTCACTCTCTTCACATACGCTGCTGCTACTCTGTTTATTATCTATCCTGACTTCCTTGTCACTTTTACCCCTACCTACATGTACATATTACCTCATCTACGTTGTACCCTTGCACATTGACTCAGTGCCGGTACTTGCCTTGTATATAGCCTCGTTATTGTTATTTTTTTAACCCATGGAGAAGCATGTAGACCACATTACCTTCCTCCAGCTCTAGAGATATTGCAATAGATGTGCATAAATCACTTTCACTACCATTGTTGTGTTCGCTATTCCACATAAGTCTCTGGCTAGCGACGTATAGGTAAACAGTAAAAAAAGGGCTCCTGAGTGCCACAGCTGTCTAAGGCACTGCATCTCAGTGCTAGAGGCGTCACTACAGACCCTGGTTCAATCCCATGCTGTATCACAACCGGCCGTGATCGGGAGTCTCAAAGGGCGGCGCACAATTGGCCCAGCATCGTCCGAGTTAGGGGAGGGTTTGGCCGGGGTAGGCCGTCATTGTAAAATAATAATTTGTTCTTCACAGACTTGCCTAGTTAAATAAAGGTAAAATAAAATAAAAACGCCCATCCATTGTGGAGATCTGTAATCCCTGGCAGTGAATCTGAAGTAGTAGACCACTCTCACTGGTGCTGTGAAGATACCTCCATCAAAGGAGAAGCAATCAGAGATAAGCACAGTCCATCTCTCAAAACCAAAGTGAGTCATATTTGCTGTATCTGGATTCAGTGTGTATAGATTAGTGTGGTCAAGTCATTACCTGTAGTGTCTAGGTTGGCCAATGTTGGTGATGACTTTGCTGTAGACCAGTGGGGTTTCAGTATTGAAGGGTCCAACATATATATCAGAACAGCAGAGAAGTCCAGCTTTGGTCTGTCTAACCCCCGGGAGTGAATTTACTGATTGTAATATATATTTTTTAATAAACCTTCACCACACTATATTTTGAAGCCAAGCAAATGACTCAATATCTTGACAGACCACAAGCCATAGCGGCGCTTTGTCCCTCCTGCTTCTCATTGGTTGTCACTCTGGCACCCATGGCTGTCATTACATAGGAGAGGAAACTTTAATTTTTTTATTTAACCTTTATTTAACCAGGTAGGCTAGTTGAGAACAAGTTCTCATTTACAACTGTGACCTGGCCAAGAATAAAGCAAAGCAGTTCGACACATACAACAACACAGAGTTACACATGGAATAAACAAACATACAGTCAATAATACAGTAGAAAAAGTATATATACAGTGTGTGGAAATGAGGTAAGATAAGGGAGGTAAGGCATTAAATAGGCCATGGTGGCGAAATAATTACAATATACCAATTAAACACTGGAGCGATTGATGTGCAGAAGATGAATGTGCAAGTAGAGATACTGGGGTGCAAGATAAATAAATAAATACAGTATGGGGATGAGGTAGTTGGATGGGCTATTTACAGATGGGTTATGTACAGGTGCAGTGATCTGTGAGCTGCTCTGACAGCTGGTGCATAAAGCTATTGAGGGAGATATGAGTCTCCAGCTTCAGTGATTTTTGCAGTTCGTTCCAGTCATTGGCAGCAGAGAACTGGAAGGAAAGGCGGCCAATGGAGGAATTGGCTTTGGGGGTGACTAGTGAGATATATCTGCTGGAGTGGGTGCTGCTATGGTGACCAGTGAGCTGAGACAAGGCGGACCTTTACCTAGCAGAGACTTGTAGATGACCTGGAGCCAGTGGGTTTGGCGACGAGTATGAAGCGAGGGCCATTCAACGAGAGCGTACAGGTCGCAGTGGTGGGTAGTATGTGGGGCTTTGGTGACAAAACGGATGGCACTGTGATAGACTGCATCCAATTTGTTGAGTAGCGTGTTGGAGGCTATTTTATAAATGACATCGCCGAAGTCGAGGATAGGTAGGATGGTCAGTTTTACGAGGGTATGTTTGGCAGTGTAACGGATGTGAAATGGCTAGCTAGTTAGCGGGTACGCGCTAATAGCGTTTCAATCAGTTACGTCACTTGCTCTGAAACCTAGAAGTAGTGTTGCCCCTTGCTCTGCAAGGGCCGCGGCTTTTGTGGAGCGATGGGTAACGACGCTTCGTGGGTGGCTGTTGTTGATGTGTGCAGAGGGTCCCTGGTTCGCGCCCGTGTCGGGGCGAGGGGACGTACTAAAGTTATACTGTTACAGCAGCATGAGTGAAGGATGCTTTGTTGCGAAATAGGAAGCCAATTCTAGTTTTAATTTTGGATCGGAGATGCTTAATATGAGTCTGGAAGGAGAGTTTACAGTATAACCAGACACCTAGGTAATTGTAGTTGTCCACATATTCTAAGTCAGAACCGTCCAGAGTAGTGATGCTGGACGGGCGTGCAGGTGCGGGCAGCGATCGGTTGAAGAGCATGCATTTAGTTTTACTTGCATTTAAGAGCAGTTGGAGGCAACGGAAGGAGAGTTAATGGCATTGAAGCTCGTCTGGAGGTTAGTTAACACAGTGTCCAAAGAAGGGCCAGAAGTATACAGAATGGTGTCGTCTGCGTAGAGGTGGATCAGAGAATCACCAGCAGCAAGAGCGACATCATTGATGTATACAGAGAAGATAATTATTTGTCTCATAAACTTAATTTTATTTAAATATAGTTAAATAAAGGTTCAATAAAATAAATATATACAATGCCTTGAGAAAGTATTCATACCCGTTGACTTACTCCACATTTTGTTGTATTATAGCCTGAATTCAAAATGGATTAAATATATTATTTTTTTCATCCATCTACACACAATACATCATAATGACAGTGAAAACATGTTTTTGACATTTTTGCAAATGTATTGAAAAGGAAATACAGACATATCTAATTTACGTAAGTATTCACACCCCTGAGTCAATGTTTGTAGAAGCACTTTTGGCATGGATTACAGCCAGAATCTTTCTGGGTAAGTCTCTAAAAGCTTCCAGTGCTGGATTGTGAAACATTTGCCCATTATTCTTTTCAAAAATCTTCATGCTCTATCAAATTGGTTGTTGATCTTTGCTAGACAACCATTTTCAGTCAAGTCAAAACTAACTTGGCCACTCAGGAATATTCACTGTCTTCTTGGTAAGCAACTCCAGTGTATAATTGGCCTTGTGTTTTAGGTATTGTCCTGCTGAAAGGTGAATTAATCTCCCAGTGTCTGGTGGAAAGCAGACTGAACCAGATTTTCCTCTCGGATTTTTCCTGTGGTTTCTCCATTCCGTTTATTTTTATCCTGAAAATCTCCCAAGCATACCCATAACAGTAATGTGTTGTATTGGATTTGCCCCAAGCATAACACTTTGAATTCAGAAAAAGTGAATTGCTTTGCCACATTTTTTGACGTATTACCTTAGTGCCTTGTTGCAAACAGGATGCATGTTTTGGAATATTATTCTGTACAAGCTTCCTTCTTTTCATTCTGTCAATTAGGTTAGTATTGTCTAGTGACTACAACGTTATTGATCCATCCTCAGTTATCTCCTATCAGCCATTAAACTCTGTAACTGTTTTAAAGTCACCATTGGCCCCATGGTGAAATCCCTGGGCGGTTTCCTTCCTCTTCGGCAACTGAGTTAGGAAGGACGCCTGTATCTTGTAGTGACTGGGTGTATAGATACACAATCCAAAGTATAATTAATAACCTCACCATGCTCAAAGGGATATTCAAAGTGAGCTTTTTTTTACCCATCTATCAATAGGTGCCCTTCTTTGTGAGGCATTAGAAAACCTCCCTGGTCTTTGTGGTTGAATCTGTGTTTCAAATTCACTGCTAGACTGAGGGACCTTACAGATAATTATATGTGTGGGGTACAGAGATGAGGTAGTCATTCAACAACCATGTTAAACACTATTATTTCACACAGTAAGTCCATGCAACTTATTATGTGACTTGTTAAGCAAATTTTTTATTCCTAAATGTATTTAGGCTTGCCATAACAAAGTGTTTGAATAGTTATTGACATTTCATATTTTCATTTTTTATTAATTTGTAAAAGAAATGTGAAAAACGTTGTCTGTTTATCTCCATTTAAAAATCAGGCTGTAACACAACAAAATGTGGAAAAAGTCAAGGGTGTGAATACTTAATGCCTAGAAGGCCAGCATCCCGGACTCACCTCTTCACTGTTGACGTTGAGACTGGTGTTTTGTGGGTACTATTTAATGAAGCTGCCAGTTGAGGACTTGTGAGGTGTCTGTTTCTCAAACTAGACACTCTAATTTACTTGTCCTCTTGCTCAGTTGTGCAACGGGGCATCCCACTCCTCTTTCTATTCTGGTTAGAGCCAGTTTGTGCTTTAAAAAAAAACCTGTATTTTGTATTGTATCATTGTGGAGTGACACCGTTTTCTAACTTTTCTTAATAGAAGAACTGTTCTACAAACCAGATTGAACCCTGTTGAATGGTAATCTCCAACACATTTCAGCTGTCTGTGGGGTGTTCTCTCCAACCCTCACTTCTCCTCCTCCTCCAAATTATTCTTGAAAATATATTGTCTTTCCATGCAGTTGAATAGAAAAACAATGGCTCAAGAACAACACACACATCAGAAAGATTAAATTCATATGTTTTATTTTCACATACATTAAATGTGCTGTTCTACAGGGTCAGCCATAGTAGAGCAAACAAAGGTTAAAGCAATAGATTGTTCACCTTGTCAGCTCTGTTAGTCAAACCAGCAAACTTTTGGATACTGGCCCAACACTCTAACCACTAGGCTACTTAAGCACTTTGTCCAGCATCATTATTGGTAAACCTATACAAAGGACAGATTACTTTGGGCTAGATAGAAAATAAAGAATGCTGCAGGACTAAAATAATTGCTCGATTTGAACAGTAGGCTACCAGTTCTTGGCCAGTTACAAGTTTACCAGTGAGTTTTTGTTAAAAATAAGATTTAGCTTTTTTTCTTTGAGCTGAATCACAATCAAGAAACACAAATAATACATTAGTCCAATATTATCTGCTACACAAGTAGTAATAGCAGAAGGAAGCATGTATTCACCTCACTCAGGTAAAATGGAGTTTAGTTCACTTGACCTTTTCAGCCATCTGCTATCAGAAAAAGACCATTCTGTCATTTGAAAATAAGTTATTTTTTACACTTTATACCATAGTCCAATGGTAAAAGAGAAAAGATTGATTGACATAGCGTTTGTTTGAATTACATACACTTGGGTTGAGGACTTGTGAGGTGTCTGTTTCTCAAACTAGACACTAATTTACTTGTCCTCTTGCTCAGTTGTGCAACGGGGCATCCCACTCCTCTTTCTATTCTGGTTAGAGCCAGTTTGAGTCCGGGATGCTGGCCTTCTAGGCATTAAGTATTCACACCCTTGACTTTTTCCACATTTTGTTGTGTTACAGCCTGATTTTTAAATGGAGATAAACAGACAACGTTTTTCACATTCAGGGACCTATATAATCTTGAATCGGCGATGTTTTTCAAAATTTTGGGCAGTTAACCATTGCCGAGCTAAGGCAGACTGTTGTCAGCAGCCTAGTCAACTGTATAACAAAACCTTTTTAACCTTAACTACAGGTCTTACTTTCAATAATCATTATGGTAAGTTCTGTCAAGATGAGTGGTGGCTATAGCACAACTAACAAACCAAGTTTCGTCAAACTATCTAATGTTATGTAGCTAGCTAACTTAGCTAACTTTAAGGTAACATGAAGTTGGATAACTCGTTGCTAATCATTCTGCGTAAAGTAGCTAGCTAACAACATGAAAGTAAATCTGTCAGCTTTGACACATTTATCTTGGGAGCTAGCAAGCTAATTTATTGAAATTGTATTTTCCACAGCGTGAGTGCATCTCTATCCACGTTGGTCAGGCTGGTGTGCAGATCGGTAATGCATGCTGGGAGCTGTACTGCTGTCCAGCCTGATGGGCAGATGCCCAGCGACAAAACCATAGGTGGAGGGGATGACTCCTTCAACACCTTCTTCAGCGAGACAGGAGCGGGAAAACATGTCCCTCGTGCAGTTTTTGTGGATCTCGAACCAACTGTAGTTGGTAAGGACGAAATAAGCTAAGCCATGGTTACCATATGCTGTAATAAAAAATATAATCCTCCCTGACCAGAGAATGATTTTTCATAGATGAGGTCCGCACCGGGACATACCGTCAGCTGTTCCACCCTGAGCAGCTCATCACCGGTAAGGAGGATGCCGCCAACAACTACGCTCGAGGCCACTACACCATTGGCAAGGAGATCGTGGACTTGGTGCTGGACAGAGTTCGCAAGCTGGTGTGTAACGTTAGCTTGTATTTTTTTTGTTAGCCTGAAGCCATGTGCATCCTCTGCCCAACAAATTCGAGAATGAATCGTTTGGAGTGCTGCAGTTCCGAAACGATATTGCGCTTATCACCCTAAGGGGCAGTTAAGCATTGCATTCCGCCAATAGTCGTTCACAAGTTAGTCCAGTTGCAGCCACAATTAGACCCTGTCTCAAATGTACCAAGAAAAAAAATCGTATTTGTATGCCTGGCAATTAACAAATGTATATTGTTTAAAGCACGACTTTACAAGTCTGTCACAAATGACAGCTCTAGTAAGCCCTTTATGGTGAACGACATGTGAACAAGAGGCTTGTAGAATCATGACTATTTAGAGTTTTCAGTTCATTGTTCACAGGTAGGGTGTCCTGGTGCCCTGGAAAGATTCGTTATTTTGAGTCTTAAGAGATCAGTCAGTAAAAAGAGCCGAACTTCCCATCACTTGTCCATAACCTGTGTTCTTTCTCACCCCAGTCAGACCAGTGCACTGGCCTTCAGGGCTTCCTGATCTTCCACAGTTTTGGTGGTGGAACTGGCTCAGGTTTTGCTTCGCTGCTCATGGAGAGACTGTCTGTGGACTACGGCAAAAAGTCCAAACTGGAGTTTGCCATTTACCCTGCCCCTCAGGTATTGCTAATGTTTAGTTGTTCACATGATTATATGGTAGATTTCCACTTCAGCAAAACGTTTACTGTACTTTATATCCCTGTACTCAATACTTGTTTGATATGTACATTTTCATTATGTAACACCTAATGATGAAGTTCTACCTCTTGTGTATGTGTTCAGGTGTCCACAGCAGTGGTGGAGCCCTACAACTCTATCCTGACCACCCACACCACCCTGGAGCACTCAGACTGTGCCTTCATGGTTGACAACGAGGCCATCTACGACATCTGCCGTCGTAACCTGGACATCGAGCGTCCTACCTACACCAACCTCAACAGGCTCATTGGCCAGATTGTCTCTTCCATCACTGCCTCGTTGCGTTTCGATGGAGCCCTCAACGTGGACCTGACAGTTCCAGACCAACCTGGTGCCCTACCCCCGTATCCACTTCCCTCTGGTCACCTACGCACCGGTCATCTCTGCTGAGAAGGCCTACCACGAGATGCTCTCTGTGGCAGAGATCACTAACGCCTGCTTCGTGCCCGCCAACCAGATGGTGAAGTGTGACCCTCGCCACGGGAAGTACATGGCCTGCTGCATGCTGTACCGTGGGGATGTGGTGCCCAAGGACGTCAATGCTGCCATCGCCACCATCAAGACCAAACGCACCATCCAGTTTGTCGACTGGTGCCCCACCGGCTTCGAGGTAAATAAGCAATGGATTAATTAATTCACACTGATCTATGCTTCTAAACATTTAAGGCACTTGGCATGTTAATTATTGGTTAGTCAGTATTTGACTTTTTTTGTTTGTGCCCTGCAGATTGGCATCAACTACCAGCCACCCACGGTGGTGCCAGGTGGAGATCTAGCCAAGGTCCAGAGAGCTGTGTGCATGTTGAGCAACACCACGGCCATCGCTGAGGCCTGGGCTCGGCCACAAGTTTGACCTGATGTACGCCAAGCGTGCCTTTGTGCACTGGTATGTGGGAGAGGGTATGGAGAAGGGGGAGTTCTGAGGCCAGAGAGGATCTGGCTGCCCTGGAGAAGGACTACGAAGAGGTGGGAGTAGATTCAGTGGAAGGGGAGGCTGAGGAAGGAGAAGAGTACTGAACACTGACACGTTTAAGTTAATTGACAATTTCAATAAAAGTTGTGTTTTGTTCCATTCTCCTGGGGATTTTTACCAGCATGATGTAATGGTTTAAAAAAATATGTAAAAAAAAATATATAAAAAAATAAATCAAGCAGGAAAGTATCCTTTTTTGGGGGGGGCCAAAGTTAACTACATCAGCACAATAGTTAAATTACCCACTGTGTCCAGTTGATAGCAACAAACACATCAGGCATAGAACACCTTAGTATTGGTTATAAAACATTTATTGATTTGGATGAAAGTCAACCTGTCAGTCTACCATTACGCCATGAATGTTTGTTCCTAGGGAGTGTAGATCAGATGTACAGTACCAGGGACTACTGTAGTTCATATTTTAAATGTTTCCTGCACCATTTCATTTTTGAACCCCCATGTGTTTTCCTTGAGGTGAGCTTGTATGAGCAAAGCAAACTAGATGTACAGCCAGCTGTAGATCTCTTTTCCCCACATGGCAACTTTGACATTAATTTAGGTTGCATGGTTATTTTCCATATCCATCTTCCAGTTAGGTGGGGTATAACTACCTCTTATACCGGTATACAAAACAATCACTCAAACAAAGTGCCAAGTCAGTAGGTAAGATGAGAACATCTTTGGCAGGTCATTCAAATCCATATGTTCCCTTGTAAAATAACATAGTATATTCCTGGACTTGCATCCTCCCTACCTACTGGAAAGAACCTCCACCAATGAATAGGAAAGCACCTCGATTACAATACATATTGAATTGAAATCTATTTGAGTAGTTCTGTTCACGGTTGATGGACTAGCTATATTTGTGACAATACCGGACTCCTTCCTTTAGAAGAATAGGAACTTTAGGGTTAACTATTATCACACCACCTGTCCTGACCTTTGGGGTTACACACAACTTCACGCATACTCAAGTGTGCGCACAGGAAGACACCACCTTCAGTTTACAAAAACTACATCTCATCTACACAGCATATAAATACCAGTCAGAGAGTTATGTCTTCAGATTAATCAGAAAGCTAGTCTTAGAATAAAATCCTAAGAGAATCAACCCCCAGGCTGTAGCTACTGGACTGAGTCTGAGGGAGCCTGTCAGTCAGGAGTTTTCCCTGTGTTACTGACAGGCTGTCATTGGTTAAGTCACCAACACTCATTGTTGGGTCAAAGGTAGATAGGGTCATCATCCATGGTGTTTCTATGGCGACAGACCCCCCCCTCACTGCATGATGAAGCCAGTTTGGGGGGGCAGGCATGGTGAGGTGGGGTGTTGCTGGGGGGATTGAGGGTAGGGGCTGCTGGGGTAGCCTGGAGGACCCTGGCTGGGGAAAGGCATGGCGGGATACGGGGCGACTTGGTATGAAAGGCCGCTGTGCTGAGGGGAGGGAGGAGGGGCAGCTCGCGTAGATTGGGGGGAGAGGGCTCCATTTGTGTAGGGGGTAGATGGGAAGTCCTGGGGTCGACTGGGCTGGGTAGGGGTCTGCTGGGGTCTAGTGAGACCCTTCAGCACCAGCTCTCGAAGTTTGTCAATCTTTACACGGCGCACGTGAGCAAGATGGCGCCTCCGCTGGTAGTCGTCGATAAAGCAGTCCAGAGCCAGCTCTCCATCCAGAAACGAGTCTGCCATGTTCTACACAGGGACATCAAAGCAGGGTTATATTCACACAAGCATACAGACTCAACATAATACACACCAACACAAAATATCCTAGAGTGAGTATTCTTGTGCGTGTAGGAGTGTGTACATGTCTATGAGTGTATTCTAGTGTTGGTGTAGTTGTGAATGTATATTCTAGTGTAGTTGTGAACGTATTGGTGTGTGTGTGTCACCTCAGTCTCCTCTTCTATCTTGGCTCCCTCAGCTTGCAGCAGAGCCAGCAGAATGTCCAGAGAGCTGTTGCCTGAACCATGGTCTGAGGGATAGAAAGATGAGGGAGAAATGGTTAGAATACACTAAAACACTAAGCATTACAGTGAATGACTGTCCTGAACCTAAGTTGTGACTTGATCCCTGGGGCAGAGCATCAATGTAATGGGACTGAATACAGTAGCTGGCTAGCTGGGGCATTCAAAGGATACTAAGCAGCATTGAGTACAGGAAAGCCTATCAGGTAACAGCTGTCTGACAGGGTAGTCACTAGATGGCCCTGCTAGAATGGACAGAGAAAATTGTTGTCACGGTACCAGTGGTGTAAAGTACTTAAGTAAAAATACTTTAAAGTACGACTTAAGTAGTTTTTTAGATTATCTGTACTTTACTATTTATATTTTTGACAACTTTTACTTTACTACATTCCTAAAGAAAATATTATACTTTTTACTGCATACCTTTTCCCTGACACCCAAAGTACTCATTACATTTTGAATGCTTAGCAGGACAGGAAAATTGTCAAATTCACGCACTTATCAAAAGAACACATGGTCATCTACTGCCTCTGGCAAAATCACTAAACACAAATGGCCCTGGCTATCCGTACATTTTATAAATGGAAATTGGTGCCGTCTGCTTTCCTTAATTAAAGGAATTTTAAATTATTTTTACTTTTGATACTTAAGTATATTGAAAACCAAATACTTTTAATCAAGTAGTATTTTACTGGCTGACTTTCACTTTTACTTGAGTAACTTTCTATTAAGGTATCTATACTAGGGATGCACGATATATCGGTGAACATATCGGTTTCGGCCGATATTAGCTAAAAATGCCAACATCGGTATCGGCCCGATGTCTAGTTTAACGCCGATGTGCAAAACCAATGTCAAAGCTGACGTGCATACCTATATAACATAGGTACATGACGTAATGACGGCACGTAAAATTTAGCGTTATATGTGCAACACAGCATTCCTAACCTGGCCCACAATGTCTGCTGTGTGGATCAAGCAGTCAACAAGTCGAGCAGTCATTTGAAACAGTAAGAACATTTCAGCGAGACAACTCACGAGCTAAATCCATTAACGGCAAGATAATGGAATTCATTGTCCTTGACAATTAATTAACCGTTCTCTGTCGTGGGTGATGTTGGCTTTCACGACTGGTCGAGCAATGGTACACACTACCAAGTGCGCTATTTTTCAGATGTTGCCCTACCGGAGTTGCTATTAGCTTCACAACATACAATGGAATGCCGTTTGGGTCTTTACGTGTCAAAAAAAGATAGACATCAAACCACACTATTTGACAATAACAGTATTTAAAGCATTAAATAAGCTTTTCATTTGACACGTCAAATAACACAGTTCTATTATAGAATGTTGTGTGTTCTGAATTTGCACGTGCAAGCCAAACGCCACCACTACTATCAGTAACACTGTCAAAGCTGTACAAAAAAGTCTGCAAACAATACCGCGTTGGTAATAAAGCATTATTTGTTCGACCACAACTTCTGGGGTAGCTAGCTTTAGCTGGTACTAAGCTAGCACCAATACAACCAGCCTGAAAACAATGACCAGTAGAAACTGCAGTCATTTTCATTATTCTTAGCAATGATTTAGGAATCCGTGTGAGTAAGTATTAGCTAGGTAGCCACTTGTTGTTCGCCTATTGAAATTAAACTTCAGTTCATGAAAATAAATAGCTAGCCAGCTACTTAACCCTGTTGCCCAAAGCTAACGTTATAAGCAGCCAGTTAGTAGCTTCATATGGCTAGTGATGCTCGACAGGACCTGGTTATGTTTTGTGAAGGTAGCCACAATAAGGATTAGGCACAATAGTGGAATTTGCAGTTTGCCTTCAAAATAAAAGTATCTCTTTGTAAGTGATGCAGAAGGTTACAATTTGTGGAATCATGCCATATTTAGACAATATAATGTTAAACAAGGTTGGAATGTGAAGCAATGAAATGGGGTATCAGTCTACTCGGTGACAAAGAACACAACTGTGAAGAGTTTACGCACATATTAGCATTGCAGCTCTTATCTCAGGACTGTCAATTTGAAATCACCTCCCCAGTCAGCCTATTGTGTGTATTGACATTCATATTGCACTGTACAGCTTTACCTAAGGATTGGGGATCAATGAAATGGGGTATCAGTCTACTCAATACCCAAGATATTTTTTCCCAACGTCCTCGGACTTATCAGACTCCAAAACACCCACGCAGTATTGTTTTTCCTCTGGAATAGTGTTCAATACACATATGTTGACAATAAATGTGGCTCAATTCACTGTTGTTACAGAGTCCCGCAATAAGAGCTATGACGCAAATGTTCTCTGGGTGGCACTGAGTAGACTGATACCCCATGTCATTGATCCACAATCCATAGGTAAGGCTGTACAGTGAAATAAGTATGCCCCAATGCAATTCTAAAGTATAATACATCCAGTGTGACTTCAATAGATTTGTCAAATTAACAAAATTGTCTTTTGTTGATTTTATATAACAACATTCCAACCTCGTTTAGCATGATCTATTCCAATTATGGCATAATTATACTATATGTATTCATTTGCATCACTGTCAATGACATACTTTTATTTTGAAGGCTAACCGCAATGTCCACTATTGTGTTTAATCCTTATTGTGGCTAGCTTCACATAGATGGGTCCGACCACCAATAATAAAATAAGAACCGTCTTATAAATTAGGGTTATTTTAGATGACACCTTGCTATATAGTTAGCTAGCTAGCTAACGATAGCTACTGAAACAGATTGTCGTTTTGCTATGTTTTTGGGGAAGAACATTGTTTGCATCCATGAGCTAGTTAGCTTTTTTTTT
The DNA here is from genome assembly GCF_016432855.1 of Salvelinus namaycush. Lineage (NCBI taxonomy): Eukaryota > Metazoa > Chordata > Actinopteri > Salmoniformes > Salmonidae > Salvelinus > Salvelinus namaycush. Next base: position 9,085,558 of record NC_052337.1, read on the forward strand.
AAATGACCAGCACTGTAGGTGCACGAGACAACTTTACCAGCATCATAACATACGTATCGATGAATCGTTGTGACATGAAATACGAGCGATAGTGTAATGAATGTGTAATAACTATGTAAAAAAAAATATGAACGTGTTAAATTATTATGTGAAGTGCAGTCATATTCCGGTCATGATTGGTCAAATAGTGTTATTTGATACGTCAAATATATTTTTTGACAGGCAAAGACCCAAACGTCGTTGCATGGAAATCCTGGTTGAGAATGAAATGAATGAACAACTAAACAGCAAATAGAGTTTGATAATATTTTACTGGTAAGGGGGACATATGTAAATGCCAACAAAATAATTTTGGTCAGTGTGGTGTGTGTGTGTGTAACCTTTATTTAACTAGGCAAGTCAGTTAAGAACAAATTCTTATTTACATTGACAGCCAAACCCGGAAGACGCTGGGCCAATTGTGCGCCGCCCTATTGGACTCCCAATCATGGCCAGATGTGATACAGCCTGGATTCGAACCAGGAACTTTAGTGACGCCTCTTGCACTGTGATGCAGTAACTTAGACCGCTGCGTCCACGTGTGTGTGTTAACTATTTAACCGTACAAGAATGCTTAAAAGAAAGCTAAAATTATAAATATCGGTTAGGTTGGTGGTGGAAACTGTGGTTCCCTTCTTTCCAGCGTGGCCATGTAGTGACAACCAGACTGACAGAGGACCAGTATCCAGTAACAACCCCACTGACAGAGGAGCAGTAGCTAGAACAACCTGACTGACAGAGGACCAGTATCTAGAACAACCCCACTGACAGAGGACCAGTATCCAGTAACAACCCCACTGACAGAGAACCAGTATCCAGTAACAACCCCACTGACAGAGAACCAGTATCCAGTAACAACCCCACTGACAGAGAACCAGTATCCAGTAACAACCCCACTGACAGAGAACCAGTATCCAGTAACAACCCCACTGACAGAGGAGCAGTATCCAGTAACAACCCCACTGACAGAGGAGCAGTATCCAGTAACAACCCCACTGACAGAGGAGCAGTATCCAGTAACAACCCCACTGACAGAGGAGCAGTATCCAGTAACAACCCCACTGACAGAGGAGCAGTATCCAATAACAACCCCACTGACAGAGGAGCAGTATCCAATAACAACCCCACTGACAGAGGAGCAGTATCTAGGAACAACCCCACTGACAGAGGAGCAGTATCTAGGAACAACCCCACTGACAGAGGAGCAGTATCCAGTAACAACCCCACTGACAGAGGAGCAGTATCTAGAACAACCCCACTGACAGAGGACCAGTATCTAGAACAACCCCACTGACAGAGGACCAGTATCCAGTAACAACCCCACTGACAGAGAACCAGTATCCAGTAACAACCCCACTGACAGAGAACCAGTATCCAGTAACAACCCCACTGACAGAGAACCAGTATCCAGTAACAACCCCACTGACAGAGGAGCAGTATCCAGTAACAACCCCACTGACAGAGGAGCAGTATCCAGTAACAACCCCACTGACAGAGGAGCAGTATCCAGTAACAACCCCACTGACAGAGGAGCAGTATCCAGTAACAACCCCACTGACAGAGGAGCAGTATCCAGTAACAACCCCACTGACAGAGGAGCAGTATCCAGTAACAACCCCACTGACAGAGGAGCAGTATCCAGTAACAACCCCACTGACAGAGGAGCAGTATCCAATAACAACCCCACTGACAGAGGAGCAGTATCCAGTAACAACCCCACTGACAGAGGAGCAGTATCTAGGAACAACCCCACTGACAGAGGAGCAGTATCTAGGAACAACCCCACTGACAGAGGAGCAGTATCCAGTAACAACCCCACTGACAGAGGAGCAGTATCCAGTAACAACCCCACTGACAGAGGAGCAGTATCCAGTAACAACCCCACTGACAGAGGAGCAGTATCCAGTAACAACCCCACTGACAGAGGAGCAGTATCTAGAACAACCCCACTGACAGAGGAGCAGTATCTAGAACAACCCCACTGACAGAGGAGCAGTATCTAGAACAACCCCACTGACAGAGGAGCAGTATCTAGAACAACCCCACTGACAGAGGAGCAGTATCTAGAACAACCCCACTGACAGAGGAGCAGTATCTAGAAAACCCCCACTGACAGAGGAGCAGTATCTAGAACAACCCCACTGACAGAGGAGCAGTATCTAGAACAACCCCACTGACAGAGGAGCAGTATCTAGAACAACCCCACTGACAGAGGACCAGTATCCAGTAACAACCCCACTGACAGAGGACCAGTATCCAGTAACAACCCCACTGACAGAGGACCAGTATCCAGTAACAACCCCACTGGACAGAGGACCAGTATCCAGTAACAACCCCACTGACAGAGCAGCAGTATCTAGAACAACCCGACTGACAGAGGACCAGTATCTAGAACAACCCGACTGCATAGGGTCCTGAACATCTTTGTGTGTATGTGTTCATCTATGTGTGTGTGTATCTGTGTGTGTCTCTACCAATGTGTGTGTGTGTACCACAGGAGGTTGGTGGCACCTTAATTGGGGAGGATGGAGTCGTGGTAATGGCTTGAGCGGAATGAGTAGGATAGTATCAAATACATCAAACACATAGTATGATGCCATTCCATTCGCTCTGTTCCAGCCATTATTATGAGCCGTCCTTCGCTCAGCAGCCTCAGCAGTGTGTACTCACAAGTTCCAGGCTCGGGGCAGGTGAGTGAGCGGTCCTCTGGGACCATGTGTGAGTTGTAGCGTTCACTAGGCACCACCTGCAGCATATCCCCCACCTTCTGAGCCCCACCCCCCTCCTGGGTCCGCATGAACACCCCAAAGCCTATGTCTGCCCCATCACTGGCAAACTGCCACCTAGAGAGGAGAGGGTGGAGGAGGAGATGGAGGGAGAAGGGGGAGGAGGAGAGGGGAATGGAGGGAGGTGGGGAGATAGAGGGAAGGAGGAGAGGGAGAGGGGAATGGAGGGAGGTGGGGAGATAGAGGGAAGGAGGAGAGGGAGAGGGAGGGAGGTGGGGAGATAGAGGGAAGGAGGAGAGGGAGAGGGAGGGGGTGGGGAGATAGAGGGAAGGAGGAGAGGGAGGGAGGTGGGGAGATAGAGGGAAGGAGGAGAGGGAGAGGGGAATGGAGGGAGGTGGGGAGATAGAGGGAAGGAGGAGAGGGAGAGGGGAATGGAGGGAGGTGGGGAGATAGAGGGAAGGAGGAGAGGGAGATGGACGAGAAGAGAGGAGGGAGATAGAGGGTGGAGGAGGAGATGGAGGGAGAAGGGGGAGGAGGAGAGGGGAATGGAGGGAGGTGGGGAGATAGAGGGAAGGAGGAGAGGGAGAGGGGAATGGAGGGAGGTGGGGAGATAGAGGGAAGGAGGAGAGGGAGGGAGGTGGGGAGATAGAGGGAAGGAGGAGAGGGAGGGAGGTGGGGAGATAGAGGGAAGGAGGAGAGGGAGAGGGATGGAGAGGTGGGGAGATAGGGGAAGGAGGAGAGGGAGAGGGGAAGGGAGGGAGGTGGGAGATAGAGGGAAGGAGGAGAGGGAGATGGACGAGAAGAGAGGAGGGGAGATAGAGGGTGGAGGAGGAGATGGAGGGAGAAGGGGGAGGAGGAGAGGGGAATGGAGGGAGGTGGGGAGATAGAGGGAAGGAGGAAGGACGACAAGAGAGGAGGGGAGGTGTTACTCCACGTGACATCTTTACCAGGGCTGCATACATAGTGTAAAGTGGCTTCCTCTCCTTCATCTGCACTGATCTGAAATCACCACTGGGTAGGAGAAATCAATATGGAAGACACCCATGTTAGTTTGGGGTCAGGGTTTAACTCTAGTGTGTTCGGTCAGACTTAAAGCTGGAATCCTTAATGGTGAAACTGTCACGTCCGTTTGGGATATTACAACAACAAAGAAGTTTCTGCAAACAACCAACACTGTTGTTTTCCCTCAGGCATCATTGCATGAGAGATAGAACACAATAAGTACTGCAGATTTTTTGTTTGTTTCAGCAACAAAAACAACAAAGGCGCTGGGGGCGATCAGTAACACTGTTTCACCTTATGCGGATTTCAGCTTTAAGGTCAAAGATTACACAGGTTTGGGAAGTAAGGTAAGGGTTAGAGGTCAGTTGTCAGGGTTAAAGGTTGGTTACCTGAGGATGCTGCTGGGGGTAGTGATGTCATACTCCAGTGTGAAGGCGGAGCCTCGGCTGATGGTCACACTGTTGTCGTACTGGACCTTGACCATATTGTCCTGAACATAGTACGACCTGGGCACCGTACCGCCGTAGTTTATCTACCACCACAACACACACATCAATTCATGCACATGCACAAACAAACACATCTCTCTCTCTCTCTCTCTCTCTCTCTCTCTCTCTCTCTCTCTCTCTCTCTCTCTCTCTCTCTCTCTCTCTCTCTCTCTCTCTCTCTCTCTCTCTCTCTCTCTCTCTCTCTCTCTCTCTCTCTCTCTTCTCTCTCTCTCTCTCTCTCTCTCTCTCTCTCTCCTCCTCTCTCTCTCTCTCTCTCTCTCTCTCTCTCTCTCTCTCTCTCTCTCTCTCTCTCTCTCTCTCTCTCAATTCAATAGAGATGTTTACATTCACGCTGTATAACAACCGGCCGTAATTGGGAGTCCCATAGGGCGACGCACAATTGGCCCAGCGTCGTCCGGGGTTTGGCCGGTGTAGGCCGTCATTGTAAATAAGAATTTGTTCTTAACTGACTTGCCTAGTTAAATAAAGGTTAAATAAAATAGAACATTAGCAAAGCAAGTGAAATAGTTCTAAACAAAAGTGAAACAAACAATAAAAAATGAACAGTAAACATTACAAAGGAATAGAGACATGTCAGATGTCATATTATGTCTATATACAGTGTTATAACGATGTGTAAAGGGAGAATAAATAAACATTAATATGGGTTGTATTTACAATGGTGTTTGTTCTTCACTGGCTGCCCTTTTCTTGTGGCAACAGGTCACAAATCTTGCTGCTGTGATGCACACTGAAGTATTTCACCCAGTAGATATGGGAGTTTATCAACATTGGATTTGTTTTTCGAATTCTTTGTGGGTCTGTGTAATCCGAGGGAAATGTGTGTCTCTACTATGGACATATATTTGGCAGGAGGTTAGGACATGCAGCTCAGTTTCCATCTCATCTTGTGGGCAGTGTGCACATAGCCTGTCTTCTCTTGAGAGCCAGGTCTGCCTATGGCGGCTTCTCTCAATAGCAAGGCTATAGCAAGAGTCTGTGGTCACTAAAGATCCCATGGCACTTATCGTAAGAGTAGGGGTGTTAACCCCGGTGTCCTGGCTAAATTCCCAATCTGACCATCAAGGTCACCTAATCATCCCCAGCTTCCAATTGGCTCATTCATCCCCCTCCTCTCCCCTCTAACTATTCCCCAGGTTGTTGCTGTAAATGAGAATGTGTTCTCAGTCAACTTACCTGGTAAAATAATGGTTTAAAAAAACAACAACAAAAAACAGTTATTGCTTTCCTTAAGTTTGGGTCAGTCACAGTGGTCAGTTATTCTGCCACTGATTACTCTCTGTTTAGGGCCAAATAACATTCTAGTTTGCTCTGTTTTTTGGTAAATTCTTTCCAATGTGTCAAGTAATTATCTTTTTGTTTTCTCATGATTTGGTTGGGTCTAATTGTGTTGCTGTCCTGGGGCTCTGTGGGGTGTGTTTGTGAACAGAGCCCCAGGACCAGCTTGCTTAGGGGACTCTTCTCCAGGTTAATTTCTCTGTAGATGATGGCTTTGTTATGGAAGGTTTGGGAATCGCTTCCTTTTAGGTGTTTGTAGAATTGAAAAGCAATTTTCTGGTATCAGCCTAGTTCTGCTCTGCTAGCAGTATTTGGTATTTTACGTTGTACAAGGAGGATATTTTTTATCAAAATTCTGCATGCAGTCTCAATTTGGTGTTTGTCCCATTTTGTGAATTCTTGGATGGTGAGCGGACCCCAGACCTCACAACCATAAAGGGCAATGGGTTCTTTAACTGATTCTAGTAGTTTTAGCCAGATCCTAATTGGGATGTTGAATTTGATGTTCCTTTTGATGGCGTAGAAGTCCATTCTTGCCTTGTCTCTCAGATCGTTCACAGCTTTGTGGAAGTTACCTCGCTCCCTCCCTCCCTCTCTCTCACCATGGTGCGACAGCGAGGGTCACCATCAGGGTCAGTAAGGGTTCCTCCGTACGCCACCGGGAGTTGCTCCGGGTCAATGTGCTTAAGTAACACCTCCTGCCAGTTAGCTAGAGACGGAGAGAGGGGGAAAAGAGAGGGGGAGAGAGCGAGAGAGAAAGACAGGGGAGGTTCAAAAGTTTGTTACAGCTGTACACTTGGCCCACCACCACCTGATGTGAGATTGCCCCCTAATGGCGAGAAGTGACATCTCAAAACGATACAGACCAGGGCTCTCCAACCCTGTTCCTGGACAACTACCCTCCTGTAGGTTTTTGCTCCAACTGTTGTTACTACCTGTTGTAACTAACCTGATTCAGCTTTCAACCGAGTTAA
>NC_052337.1:9092185-9309685 GCF_016432855.1 Salvelinus namaycush
ACAGGGACCGTATCTAGAACAACCCGACATGAATTAGGACCAGTATCCTAGTAAGACAACCCGACTGACTTAGGACCAGTATCCAGTAACAACCCCACTGACAGAGGACCAGTATCTAGAACAACCCCACTGACAGAGGACCAGTATCTAGAACAACCCCACTGACAGAGGACCAGTATCCAGTACAACCCCACTGACAGAGGACCAGTATCTAGAACAACCCCACTGACAGAGGACCAGTATCTAGAACAACCCCACTGACAGAGGACCAGTATCCAGTAACAACCCCACTGACAGAGGACCAGTATCTAGGAACAACCCCACTGACAGAGGACCAGTATCCAGAACAACCCCACTGACAGAGGAGCCAGTATCTAGAACAACCCACTGACAGAGGAGCAGTATCTAGAAACCCCACGACAGAGGAGCAGTATCTAGAACAACCCCACTGACAGAGGAGCAGTATTCTAGAAACAACCCCACTGACAGAGGAGCAGTATCTAGAACAACCACAGACAGAGAGCAGTATCTAGAACAACCACTGACAGAGGACAGTATCCAGAACAACCCACTGACAGAGGACCAGTATCCAGTAACAACCCCACTGACAGAGGACCAGTATCCAGTAACAACCCCACTGACAGAGGACCAGTATCCAGTAACAACCCCACTGACAGAGGAGCAGTATCCAGTAACAACCCCACTGACAGAGGAGCAGTATCCAGTAACAACCCCACTGACAGAGGACCAGTATCTAGAACAACCCCACTGACAGAGGACCAGTATCTAGAACAACCCCACTGACAGAGGACCAGTATCTAGAACAACCCCACTGACAGAGGACCAGTATCAGAACAACCCCACTGACAGAGGACCAGTATCTAGAACAACCCCACTGACAGAGGAGCAGTATCTAGAACAACCCCACTGACAGAGGAGCAGTATCTAGGAACAACCCCACTGACAGAGGACCAGTATCTAGAACAGCCCCACTGACAGAGGACCAGTATCTAGAACAGCCCCACTGACAGAGGACCAGTATCTAGAACAACCCCACTGACAGAGGACCAGTATCCAGCACAACCCCACAGACAGAGGAGCAGTATCTAGAACAACCCGACTGACAGAGGACCAGTATCTAGAACAACCCGACTGACAGAGGACCAGTATCTAGAACAACCCGACTGACTTAGGACCAGTATCCAGTAACAACCCGACTGACTTAGGACCAGTATCCAGTAACAACCCCACTGACAGAGGACCAGTATCTAGAACAACCCACTGACAGAGGACCAGTATCCAGTAACAAACCCACTGACAGAGGAGCAGTATCTAGAACAACCCCACTGACAGAGGACCAGTATCTAGAACAACCCCACTGACAGAGGACCAGTATCTAGAACAACCCCACTGACAGAGGACCAGTATCTAGAACAACCCCACTGACAGAGGACCAGTATCTAGAACAACCCCACTGACAGAGGACCAGTATCCAGTACAACCCCACTGACAGAGGACCAGTATCTAGAACAACCCGACTGACAGAGGACCAGTATCTAGAACAACCCGACTGACAGAGGACCAGTATCTAGAACAACCCGACTGACTTAGGACCAGTATCTAGAACAACCCGACTGACTTAGGACCAGTATCCAGTAACAACCCCACTGACAGAGGACCAGTATCTAGTACAACCCTACTGACAGAGGACCAGTATCCAGTAACAACCCCACTGACAGAGGAGCAGTATCTAGAACAACCCCACTGACAGAGGAGCAGTATCTAGAACAACCCCACTGACAGAGGAGCAGTATCTAGGAACAACCCCACTGACAGAGGAGCAGTATCAGTAACAACCCACTGACAGAGGACCAGTATCAGAACAACCCCACTGACAGAGGACCGTATCTAGAACAACCCCACTGACAGAGGACCAGTATCTAGAACAACCCACTGACAGAGGACCAGTATCTAGAACAACCCCACTGACAGAGGGCCAGTATCTAGAACAACCCACTGACAGAGGACCGTATCAGTAACAACCCACGAGAGAGGAGCAGTATCTAGAACAACCCACTGACAGAGGACCAGTATCTATAACACCCACTGACAAGGACCAGTATCTAGAACAACCCCACTGACAGAGGAGCAGTATCTAGGAACAACCCCACTGACAGAGGAGCAGTATCTAGGAACAACCCCACTGACAGAGGAGCAGTATCTAGGAACAACCCCACTGACAGAGGAGCAGTATCTAGGAACAACCCCACTGACAGAGGACCAGTATCTAGAACAACCCCACTGACAGAGGACCAGTATCTAGAACAACCCCACTGACAGAGGAGCAGTATCTAGAACAACCCCACTGACAGAGGACCAGTATCTAGAACAACCCCACTGACAGAGGACCAGTATCTAGAACAACCCGACTGACTTAGGACCAGTATCTAGAACAACCCGACTGACTTAGGACCAGTATCCAGTAACAACCCCACTGACAGAGGACCAGTATCTAGAACAACCCCACTGACAGAGGACCAGTATCTAGAACAACCCCACTGACAGAGGACCAGTATCCAGTAACAACCCCACTGACAGAGGAGCAGTATCTAGAACAACCCCACTGACAGAGGAGCAGTATCTAGAACAACCCCACTGACAGAGGAGCAGTATCCAGGAACAACCCCACTGACAGAGGAGCAGTATCCAGTAACAACCCCACTGACAGAGGACCAGTATCCAGTAACAACCCCACTGACAGAGGACCAGTATCTAGAACAACCCCACTGACAGAGGACCAGTATCTAGAACAACCCCACTGACAGAGGACCAGTATCTAGAACAACCCCACAGACAGAGGAGCAGTATCTAGAACAACCCGACTGACAGAGGACCAGTATCTAGAACAACCCGACTGACTTAGGACCAGTATCCAGTAACAACCCGACTGACTTAGGACCAGTATCCAGTAACAACCCCACTGACAGAGGACCAGTATCTAGAACAACCCCACTGACAGAGGAGCAGTATCCAGAACAACCCCACTGACAGAGGAGCAGTATCTAGAACAACCCCACTGACAGAGGAGAGTATCTAGAACAGCCCCACTGACAGAGGACCAGTATCTAGAACAACCCCACTGACAGAGGAGCAGTATCTAGAACAACCCCACTGACAGAGGAGCAGTATCTAGAACAACCCCACTGACAGAGGACCAGTATCCAGCACAACCCCACAGACAGAGGAGCAGTATCTAGAACAACCCGACTGACAGAGGACCAGTATCTAGAACAACCCGACTGACAGAGGACCAGTATCTAGAACAACCCGAATGACAGAGGACCAGTATCTAGAACAACCCGACTGACTTAGGACCAGTATCCAGTAACAACCCGACTGACTTAGGACCAGTATCCAGTAACAACCCCACTGACAGAGGACCAGTATCTAGAACAACCCCACTGACAGAGGAGCAGTATCTAGAACAACCCCACTGACAGAGAAGCAGTATCTAGAACAACCCCACTGACAGAGGAGCAGTATCTAGAACAACCCCACTGACAGAGGAGCAGTATCTAGGAACAACCCCACTGACAGAGGAGCAGTATCTAGGAACAACCCACTGACAGAGGAGCAGTATCTAGGAACAACCCCACTGACAGAGGAGCAGTATCTAGAACAACCCCACTGACAGAGGACCAGTATCTAGAACAACCCCACTGACAGAGGACCAGTATCTAGAACAACCCCACTGACAGAGGACCAGTATCTAGAACAACCCCACAGACAGAGGACCAGTATCTAGAACAACCCCACTGACAGAGGAGCAGTATCTAGAACAACCCCACTGACAGAGGAGCAGTATCTAGAACAACCCCACTGACAGAGGAGCAGTATCTAGAACAACCCCACTGACAGAGGACCAGTATCCAGTAACAACCCCACTGACAGAGGAGCAGTATCCAGTAACAACCCCACTGACAGAGGAGCAGTATCCAGTAACAACCCACTGACAGAGAACCATATCTAGAACAACCCACTGACAGAGGAGCAGTATCCAGAACAACCCACTGACAGAGGAGCAGTATCCAGAACAACCACTGACAGAGGAGCAGTATCTAGAACAACCCCACTGACAGAGGAGCAGTATCTAGGAACAACCCCACTGACAGAGGAGCAGTATATCGAAACACCCCACTGACAGAGGAGCCGTATCTAGGAACAACCCCACTGACAGAGGACAGTACTAGAACAACCCACTGACAGAGAGCAGTATCTAGAACAACCACTGACAGAGGACCGTATCCAGAACAACCCCCACTGACAGAGGACCAGTATCTAGGAACAACCCCACTGACAGAGGACCAGTATCTAGGAACAACCCCACTGACAGAGGACCAGTATCTAGAACAACCCCACTGACAGAGGACCAGTATCTAGAACAACCCCACTGACAGAGGACCAGTATCTAGAACAACCCCACTGACAGAGGAGCAGTATCAGAACAACCCACTGACAGAGGAGCAGTATCTAGAACAACCCACTGACAGAGGAGCAGATATCAGAACAACCCCACTGACAGAGGAGCAGTATCCAGTAACAACCCCACTGACAGAGGAGCAGTATCCAGTAACAACCCACTGACAGAGGAGCAGTATCCAGTAACAACCCACTGACAGAGGAGCCAGTATCCAGTAACAACCCCACTGACAGAGGAGCAGTATCTAGAACAACGCATGAACAGAGACCAGTATCTAGAACAACCCCACTGACAGAGGAGCAGTATCTAGAACAACCCCACTGACAGAGGAGCAGTATCTAGAACAACCCCACTGACAGAGGACCAGTATCCAGTACAACCCCACTGACAGAGGAGCAGTATCTAGAACAACCCCACTGACAGAGGAGCAGTATCTAGAACAACCCGACTGACTTAGGACCAGTATCCAGTAACAACCCCACTGACAGAGGACCAGTATCTAGAACAACCCCACTGACAGAGGACCAGTATCCAGGAACAACCCCACTGACAGAGGACCAGTATCCAGGAACAACCCCACTGACAGAGGACCAGTATCTAGGAACAACCCCACTGACAGAGGAGCAGTATCCAGTAACAACCCCACTGACAGAGGAGCAGTATCCAGTAACAACCCCACTGACAGAGGACCAGTATCCAGTACAACCCCACTGACAGAGGACCAGTATCTAGAACAACCCCACTGACAGAGGACCAGTATCTAGAACAACCCCACTGACAGAGGCAGTATCTAGAACAACCCACTGACAGTAGGACCAGTATCAAGAACAACCCCACTGACAGAGGCCAGTATTCCAGTACAAACCCACTGACAGAGGAGCAGTATCTAGAACAACCCACTGACAGAGGACCAGTATCTAGAAACAACCACATGACTAGTGACCAGTATCCAGTAACAACCCCACTGACAGAGGACCAGTATCTAGAACAACCCCACTGACAGAGGACCAGTATCCAGAACAACCCCACTGACAGAGGACCAGTATCTAGGAACAACCCCACTGACAGAGGACCAGTATCTAGGAACAACCCCACTGACAGAGGACCAGTATCTAGAACAACCCCACTGACAGAGGACCAGTATCTAGAACATCCCCACTGACAGAGGACCAGTATCTAGAACAACCCCACTGACAGAGGACCAGTATCCAGTAACAACCCCACTGACAGAGGAGCAGTATCTAGACAACCCACTGACAGAGAGCAGTATCTAGATTCTAGAACAACCCACTGACAGAGGAGCAGTATCCAGTAACAACCCCACTGACAGAGGACCAGTATCCAGAACCACCCCACTGACAGAGGAGCAGTATCCAGTAACAACCGCCACTGACAGAGGAGCCAGTATCCAGTAGACAACCCCACTGACAGAGGTGATTAGGGTTGGAGTAAAAACCTACAGGACGGAAGCTCTCCAGGAACAGGGTAGGAGAGCCCTGGACTAGACAGGAGAGCCCTGGATTAGACAGACACATACCATATCAAAGAGCAATATTAGGTGATATTTTCTCATTTACAGAAACCATATTCCAATAGTCCATATTGATAAGAAAAATACCTCACATATACTGTAACTGCTCCCTAGTGTGTAGTATATATAGGAACACAGTACTCACATCCCAGAATGATGATCTTATGACGTGTCTCTTCACTCAGGAATTGTTTGACCAGGTTGTAGGCCATCGGGAATAGCTTAGGAGCTGCAGGGAGAGAGAGACACTATAAATACACACAAGGACGCACGCACAACACAGGAGGCTGCTGAGGGGAGGATGGCTCATAATAATTCTGCTCCAGCCATTACCACAAGCCCGTCCTCCCCAATTAAGGTGCCACCAACCTCCTGTGACTCACATTTTATTGTATTTTATAGATATTGTAAGACATAGATTGTAAGACATAGATACTACACACACACACATGCACACACTCATACACACATGCAGAATCTAGTAGAGGTCGACCGATTAATCGGAATGGCCGATTAATTAGGGCAGATTTCAAGTTTTCATAACAATCGGTAATCAGTATTTTTGGACACCGATTTGACGTTTTTTTTTTTTTACACCTTTATTTAACTAGGCAAGTCAGTTAAGAACACATTCTTATTTTCAATGACGGCCTAGGAACGGTGGGTTAACTGCGTTGTTCAGGGGCAGAACGACAGATGTTTACCTTGTCAGCTCGGGGATTCGTTTTTGCAATCTTCCAGTTACTAGTCCAACGCTCTAACCACCTGCCTTACATTGCACTCCACGAGGAGCCTGCGTGGCAGGCTGACTACCTGTTACGCGAGGGCAGCAAGAAGCCAAGGTAAGTTGCTAGCTAACATTAAACTTATCTTATAAAAAACAATCAATCTTAACATAATCACTAGTTAACTACACATGGTTGATGATATAACTAGTTTATCTAGCGTGTCCTGCGTTGCATATAATCGATGCGGTGCCTGTTAATTTATCATCGAATCACAGCCTACTTCGACAAACGGTGATGATTTAACAAGCGCATTTGCAAAAAAAAGCACTGTCGTTGCACCAATGTACCTAACCATAAACATCAATGCCTTTATTTAAAATCAATACACAAGTATATATTTTTAAACCTGCATATTTAGTTATTATTGCCTGCTAACATGAATTTCTTATAACTAGGGAAATTGTGTTACCTCTCTTGCGTTCCGTGCAAGCAGTCAGGGTATATGCAGCAGTTTGGGCCGCCTGGCTAATTGCGAACTGTGTGAAGTCCATTTATTCCTAACAAAGGCCGTAATTAATTTGCCAGAATTGTACATAATTATGACATAACATTGAAGGTTGTACAATATAACAGCAATATTTAGACTTAGGGATGCCATCCGTTAGATAAAATACGGAACGGTTCCGTATTTCACTGAAAGAATAAACGTTTTGTTTTCGAAATGATAGTTTCCGGATTCGACCATTTTAATGACCAAAGGATCGTATTTCTGTGTGTTATTATGTTATAATTAAGTCTATGATTTGATAGAGCAGTCTAACTGAGCGATGGTAGGCACCAGCAGGCTCGTAAGCATTCATTCAAACAGCACTTTCGTGCGTTTGCCAGCAGCTCTTCGCAATTCTTCAAGCATTGCGCTGTTTATGACTTCAAGCCTATCAACTCCCGAGATTAGGCTGGTGTAACCGATGTGAAATGGCTGGCTAGTTAGCGGGGTGCGCGCTAATAGCATTTCAAACGTCACTCGCTCTGAGACTTGGAGTAGTTGTTCCCCTTGCTCTGCATGGGTAACGCTGCTTCGAGGGTGGCTGTTGTCGATGTGTTCCTGGTTCGAGCCCAGGTTACACTGGCAATACTAAAGTGCCTATAAGAACATCCAATAGTCAAAGGTATATGAAATACAAATCGTAAAGAGAGAAATAGTCCTATAATTCCTATAATAACTATAACCTAAAACTTCTTACCTGGGAATATTGAAGACTCATGTTAAAAGGAACCATCAGCTTTCATATGTTCTCATGTTCTGAGCAAGGAACTTAAACGTTAGCTTTTTTACATGGCACATATTGCACTTTTACTTTCTTCTCCAACACTTGGTTTTTGCATTATTTAAACCAAATTGAACATGTTTCATTATTTATTTGAGGCTAAATTGATTTTATTGATGTATTATATTAAGTTAAAATAAGTGTTCATTCAGTATTGTTATAATTGTCATTATTACAAATACATTAAAGAAATCGACCGATTAATCGATATCGGCTTTTTTTGGTCCTCTAATAATCGGTATCGGCGTTGAAAAATCATAATCGGTCGACCTCTAGAATCTAGATGACTCACTCTTGATGAGAAACACCCTCTTGAGTCCTTCAGGATAGTTCTCCTCAAACATGGTAAGGATCTGCAACAGTATTAGCAAGGGACAGCCAGCCAGCCAACAGACAGACAACAGCCAGCCATACAATGGTCAGACAGACAGCCAGCCAGCAAGACAGACAACAGCCAGCTAGACAGACACATTGTTTCTCAGACATGTCTATTCATGGTGGTCTCACCCATAAAGATGCATAAACACTAAAAGATGAGGGTTCCCCAAGGGATCTTTAGGAAGGGTGATGGTTCTATGTGGAGCCATAATTACTCAAATAAGCCTTTGAGTTCTGTTCTTCAATGGTTCTTTAAAGTTCACAAAAGGGTTCTTTGCTATTTTAGTGATAATTAAATGTAGGGGAGGTGGCTCATTAGAATATATATAATATAATATGACTGACCAGAATAAAAACCTATATGGTTCTTCTACAGGATCTACAAAGAACCTTTAAGATTGAGAAAGGTTTTTTATAAAATCAGCAAAAAAAGAAACATCCCTTTTTCAGGACCCTGTCTTTCAAAGATAATTCGTAAAAATCCAAATAACTTCCCACATCTTCACTGTAAAGGGTTTAAACACTGTTTCCCTGCGTGTTCAATGAACCATAAACAATGAATGAACATGCACCTGTGGAACGGTCGTTAAGACACTAACAACTTACAAACGGTAGGCAATTAAGGTCACAGTTATGAAAACTTAGGACACTAAAGAGGACTTTCTACTAACTCTGAAAAACACAAAAAAAAGATGCCCAGGGTCCCTGCTCATCTGTGTGAACGTGCCTTAGGCATGCTGCAAGAAGGCATGAGGACTGCAGATGTGGCCAGGGCAATAAATTGCAATGTCCGTACTGTGAGACGCCTAAGACAGCGCTACAGGGAGACAGGACGGACAGCTGATCGTTCTCGCAGTGGCAGACCACGTGTAACAACACCTGCACAGGATCTGTACATCTGAACATCACACCTGCGGGACAGGTACAGGATGGCAACAACAACTGCTTGAGTTACACCAGGAACGCACAATCCCTCCATCAGTGCTCAGACTGTCCGCAATAGGCTGAGAGAAGCCTGGACTGAAGGCTTGTAGGCCTGTTGTAAGGCAAGTTCTCACCAGACATCACCGGCAACAACGTCGCCTATGGGCACAAACCCACCGTCGCTGGACCAGACAGGACTGTCAAAAAGTGCTCTTCACTGACGAGTCGCGGTTTTGTCTCACCAGGGGTGATGGTCGGATTCAAGTTTATCGTCGATGGAATGAGCGTTACACCGAGGCCTGTACTCTGGAGCGGGATCGATTTGGAGGTGGAGGGTCCGTCATGGTCTGGGGCGGTGTGTTACAGCATCATCGGAATGAGCTTGTTGTCATTGCAGGCAATCTCAACGCTGTGCGTTACAGGGAAGACATCCTCCTCCCTCATGTGGTACCCTTCCTGCAGGCTCATCCTGACATGACCCTCCAGCATGACAATGCCACCAGCCATACTGCTCGTTCTGTGTGTGATTTCCTGCAAGACAGGAATGTCAGTGTTCTGCCATGGCCAGCGAAGAGCCCGGATCTCAATCCCATTGAGTACGTCTGGGACCTGTTGGTTCGGAGGGTGAGGGCTAGGGCCATTCCTCCCAGAAATGTCCGGGAACTTGCAGGTGCCTTGGTGGAAGAGCGGGGTATCATCTAACAGCAAGAACTGGGAAATCTGGGGCAGTCCATGAGGAGGAGATGCACTGCAGTACTTAATGTAGCTGGTGGCCACATCAGATACTGACTGTTACTTTTGATTTTGACCCCCCTTTGTTCAGGGACACATTATTCAATTTCTGTTAGTCACATGTCTATGGAACCTGTTCAGTTCATGTCTCAGTTGTTGAATCTTGTTATGTTCATACAAATAAATATTTACACGTGTTAAGTTTTCTGAAAATAAACGCAGTTGACAGTGAGAGGATGTTTCTTTTTTTGCTGAGTTTAGAACCCTACTACATAAAGTTTCTATAAAGAACCATAAAACAGGGTTCTATATAACCCCAAAAGGGTTGTAACCATAACAGAACCCATTTTTGGTGCTATATAGAACCTTTTTTAATGATTCTTTATAGAACCTTAGGAAAGGGTTCTTTATAACACCATACAGATTCCATTTAGAACATGATGGGCATGGTTCTTTATTGAACCTTCAAAAAAGGGTTGTATATAGCACCAAAAAGGGTGCTGCTATGGTTACAAGCCAAAGAACCCATATCTGGTACTATTTAGAACCATTAGTGTGTATATATTATGTTCTAATCTATTTAATTCAGTGGGCTCACCTCTCCATAGGCCTCTAAAGCAGGCTTCCACAGGTGCTTCAGGCCCAGTCCCTCACAGTCATAGATCAGGGTTATCGCCTCCACATTAACCCCCAACTGAGAGAGGGGGAAGGAGAGGAGGTGGGGAGGGACGGGGAGGGGAGAGAGAGTGAGAGAGAGTGAAAAAGGGGTGGGGGATATTTTAAGAGCGTTTTAAGTCAAATCTCTCATTCTTCTATATAATAATAATAATAATAATAACAATATTATACACCATTTAGCAGACACTTTTATCCAAAGTGTCTTACAGTCATGTGTGCATACATTTTATGTACGGGTGGCCCTAGCGGGAATCAAACCCACAACTCTTGGCGTTGCAAAAATCTCTTTAATGAATGTCTGTCTGTACTGTCTCTGGCACTCTAATAAATAAAGTCTTATCTTATTGAATATATATGTAATAAATCATACTCAGTCAAAGCTTCTCTGTCTGCTTCTGGCACTATGAGATTAGAATAAAGGCCTGTCATACTGTAATACATATTCCACATTTTGTTGTGATACATTCAAAATGGATTAAATATATATATTTTCTCCCTCATCTACACACAATACTCCATAATGACAAAGTGAAAACATGTTTTTAGAAATGTTTGAAAACGTATTGAAAGAATCTCATCTACATACACTACACGGCCAAAAGTATGTGGACACCGCTTCAAATGAGGGAATTTGGCAATTTCAGCCACACCTGTTGCCTACAGGTGTATAAAACCGAGCACACAGCCATGCTATCTCCATAGACGAACATTTGCAGTAGAATGGCCTTATCAATGTGGCACCATCATAGGATGGCACCATCATAGGATGGCACCTTTCCAACAAGTCAGTTTGTCAAATTTCTGCCCTGCTAGAGCTGCTGTCCTCGGTTACAACACTCACTACCGAGTTCCAAACTGCCTCTGGAAGCAGTGTCAGCACAAGAACTGTTCGTTAGGAGCTTCATGAAATGGGTTTCCATGGCAGCCGCACACAAGCCTAAGATCACCATGCGCAATGCCAAGCGTCGGCTGGAGGGGTGTAAAGCTAGCAGCCCGTTAGTTGAAATGAATGGAAATCTTAACGCTACAGGATACAATTACATTTTAGACGATTCTGTGCTTCCAATTTTGTGGCATCAGTTTGGGTAAGGCCCTTTCCTATTTCAGCATGACAATGCCCCCATGCACAAAGCGAGGTCCATACAGAAATGGTTTGCGAGATCGGTGTGGAAGAACTTGACTAGACTACAAAGTGCCCTGACCTCAATCCCATCAAACACCTTTGGGATGAATTGGAACGCCGACTGCGAGCCAGGCCTAATCGCCCAACATCAGTGCCCAACCTCACTAATTATCTAGTGGCTGAATGGAAGCAAGTCCCCTCAGCAACGTTCCAACATCTAGTGGAAAGCCTTCCCAGAAGAGTGGAGGCTGTTATAGCAGCAAAGGGGGGACCAACTCCGTATTAATGACCATGATTTTGGAATGAGATGTTCGACGAGCAGGTGTCCGCATTGTATTTTAGGTTATTGTCCTGCTGAAAGGTGAATTTGTCTCCCAGTGTCTGTTGGAAAGCAGACTGAACCAGGTTTTTCTCTAGGATTTTGCCTGTGCTTAGCTCAGTTTCTTTTTAACCTAAATACTCCCTTTAACCTACATACCCATAACATGATGCAGCCACCACCATGCTTGAAAATATGAAGAGTGGTACTCAGTGATGTGTTGTGTTCGATTTGCCCCAAATATAATGCTTTGTATTCAGGACCAAAAGTTCATTGCTTTGCCACATTTTTTGCAGTACTTTAGTGCCTAGTTGTCTGAAGGACCTTACAGATACACTGTATGTGTGGGGTGTAGAGATGAGGTAGTCATTCAGAAATCATGTTAAACAGTATTACTGCATACAAAGTGAGTCCATGCAACTTATTTTGTGACTTGTTAAGCACATTTTTACTCCTGAACTTATTTAGGCTTGCCATAAAAAAGGGGTTGAATACTTTTTGACTCAAGACATTTCAGTTTTTCATTTGTAATTAATTTGTCAAAAAAAAAAAAAAAAAAAAACGTAATTCCACTTTGACATTGTGGGGTATTGTGTGTAGGCCAGTGACAAAAAAATCTAAATGTAATCTATTTTATATTCAGGCTATAAAACAAATAAATGTGGAAAAAGTCAAGGAGTGTGAATGCTTTCTGAAGGCACTGTATGTGCTCAATTCTGTTAATATTGTCATACATACTGTATAAAAGCATGGTAGTTCAAAGTGTACCTTCTCTGTCTGTTTCTGACACTCTCTGCGGAGCATCTCTGTGTCTCTGATCTTGGTCCTCATGAAGTCCTGTTTGGTGCAGGACAGGAGCAGACCTTTGGGGTCCAGGGGCCCAATGACATCGTACCAGATGGGACTTCCCTCGAGGTCGTACCCACACATCCCCCCGGACACATACCGTTCGATCACCTGGGGAACCACATCATACAGTCAGACCCGCCGCCAGAATGAATCAGTTGGACAGGCCTTTGATTTCCATAGGCGGGCCCGTTTTTTTCAAGTTTGGGGAAGCTTACAATTTATCCTACCTTTTCTACCGATCTGCGTGCCAGTTATGAATATATATATACAGTTGAAGTAGGAAGTTTATATACACCTTAGCCAAATATATTTAAACTCTGTTGTTCACAATTCCTGACATTTAATCTTAGTAAAGATTCCCTGTCTTAGGTCAGTTAGGATCAACACTTTATTTTAAGAATGTGAAATGTCAGAATAATTGTAGAGAGAATGATTTATTTCAGCTTTTATTTCTTTCATCACATTCCCAGTGGGTCAGAAGAAAACATACACTCAATTAGTATTTGGTAGCATTGGCTTTAAATAGTTTAACTTGGGTCAAACGTTTCGGGTAGCCTTCCACAAGCTTCCCACAATAAGTCGGGTGAATTTTGGCCCATTCCTCCTGACAGAGCTGGTGTAACTGAGTCAGGTTTGTAGGCCTCCTTGCTCGCACACACTTTTTCAGTTCTGCCCACAAATTTTCTATAGGATTGAGGTCAGGGCTTTGACCGTGTTGTCCTTAAGCCATTAAGCTTGGGGTCATTGTCCACTTGGAAGACCCATTTGCGACCAAGATTTAACTTCCTGACTGATGTCTTGAGATGTTGCTTCAATATATCCACATAATTTCCCTACCTCATGATGCCATCTATTTTGTGAAGTGCACCAGTCCCTCCTGCAGCAAAGCACCCCCACAACATGATGCTGCGGCTTGCAAGCCTCCCCCTTTTTCTTCCAAACATAACGATGGTCATTACGATGGTCAAAAACACGATCTTTATCCCCATGTGCAGTTGCAAACCGTTGTCTGGCTTTTTTATGTGTCACGTTCCTGACCTATTGTTCCTTTTTCTTTTATTTATTTAGTTGGTCAGGGCGTGAGTTGGGGTGGGTTGTCTATGTGTGTTTTTCTATGTTGGGGTTTTGTGTTCGGCCTGGTATGATTCTCAATCAGAGGCAGCTGTAGATCGTTTGTCCCTGATTGAGAATCATACTTAGGCAGCCTGTGATTCACGTGGTTGCTGTGGGTGGTTGTATCGCGTGTCTGTGTATGTACCACACGGGACTGTTTGCGGTTTGTCACGTTTGTTGTTTTGTATGTTAAGTGTTCTGTCTATTTTCATTAAATATGAACACTAACTACTCTGCATATTGGTCTGATCCTTCTCGCCTCTCCTCCTCGTCCGAGGAGGAGGATTACGACGATCGTTACATTATGGCGGTTTTAGAACAGTGGCTTCTTCCTTGCTTAGCGGCCTTTCAGGTTATGTCGATATAGGACTTGTTTTACTGTGGATATAGATACTTTTGTACATGTTTCCTCCAGCATCTTCACACGGTTCTTTGCTGTTGTTCTGGGATTGATTTGCACTTTTCGAACCAAAGTACGTTCATCTCTAGGAGACAGAACGCATCTCCTTCCTGAGCGGTATGATGGCTGCGTGGTCCCATGGTGTTTATACTTGCGTACTATTGTTTGTACAGATGAACGTGGTACCTTCAGGCATTTGGAAATTGCTCCCAAGGATGAACCAGACTTGTGGAGGTCTACAATTTTTTTTCTGAGGTCTTGGCTGATTTCTTTTGATTTTCCCATGATGTCTAGCAAAGAGGCACTGAGTTTGAAGGTAGGCCTTGAAATACATCCACAGGTACACCTCCAATTGGCTCAAATGATTTCAATTAGCCTATCAGAAGCTTCTAAAGCCATGACATAATTTACTGGAATTTTCCAAGCTGTTTAAAGGCACTGTCAACTTAGTGTATGTAAACTTCTGGCCCACTGGAATTGTGATACAGTGAATTATAAGTGAAATAATCTCTGTAAACAATTGTTGGAAAAATGACTTGTGTCATGCACAAAGTAGATGTTCTAACCGACTTGCCAAGACTATAGTTTGTTTACAAGAAATTTGTGGAATGGTTGAAAAACAAGTTTTAATCACTCCAACCTAAGTGTATGTAAACTTCTGACTTCAAATGCATGCACATTTTCATGGAACAGTTTAATTTCAATAATAACATTTTAGTTTCTGAAAATCATTGTCACGTGGTTAAAACCTTTTCTCAATAGGGGGGCGCCATTTCGACTTTGTAAAAATTTGTTCCCAAATTAAACTGCCTCGTACTCAATTCTTGCTCGTACAATATGCATATTATTATTACTATTGGATAGAAAATACTCTCTAGTTTCTAAAACCGTTTGAATTATATCTGTGAGTAAAACAGAACTCATTTTGCAGCAAACTTCCTGTCAGGAACTGAAAAATCTGAAATCGGGGGCTCTGTTCCAGGGTCAGTTTATAAATTTGCATGTAATCTATGGGTCTACATGCACTGCATACGCCTTCCCCTAGATGTCAGTAAGCAGTGAGAATTGGAATGGGGTGTCTGGGTAGTTCTGAGGCCGTATAAAAGCTCTTGGAACCGGGGGTGCAATCTTTTCAACGTTCGTCATGACGCAAGACAGACCTCAGGATTGCATTCTGAAAAGCTCTCGTTATAGGCTTTAGATATATCCGGCTCTGATTTTATTCGATATAGGTGTTAAAAACATCATAATGTAGTTATTTTAAACCGAGTTATATCAGTTTATATCAGTATATTGCGATTTTCGGTATTTCATTTGTGCTGCGTTATAGTGAGTTGGACACGTCTTCGCCACATGGCTA
Source organism: Salvelinus namaycush (assembly GCF_016432855.1). Taxonomy (NCBI): domain Eukaryota; kingdom Metazoa; phylum Chordata; class Actinopteri; order Salmoniformes; family Salmonidae; genus Salvelinus; species Salvelinus namaycush. Next base: position 9,108,129 of record NC_052337.1, read on the forward strand.
ATGTTTGCTGCTAATTCCAAAGTTGAAGACGATCTACAACCGAGCAACGATTCTTCTGGACAAAGGACAACTTGCACAAGATTCTGATGGAAGCTCATCAAATAGTAAGAACTATTTATGATGTTAATTCATTGTTCTGTTGAAAAATGTTAAACTATTATTCCGCCATTAATTTCGGTGCGGTCTCGCTTTAACGCACGCTGTATGTCGTAGTAACGTTCATTTTAAAAATCTAACACAGCGGTTGCATTAAGAACTAATGTATCTTTCATTTGCTGTCCAACCTGTATTTTTTAGTCAAGTTTATGATTAGTTATTGATTAGATTAGGTGCCTCTCCCAAGATTTCTCCCGACATTTTGTTTGCAGCTTGGCTACTATTCTCATTGTATAACCACGATTTGTGCCGCTAAATATGCACATTTTCGAACAAAAAATATATGTATTGTGTAATATGATGTTATAGGACTGTCATCTGATGAAGTTTTGAGAAGGTTAGTGAAAAATGTAATATCTTTTGCTGGTTTATTCGCTATCGCTAACGTGCATGAATCAATGCTGCTGTGTGGTTGGCTATTGTAGTAAGCTAATATAATGCTAAATTGTGTTTTCGCTGTAAAACACTTAAAAAATCTGAAATATTGTCTGGATTCACAAGATCTTTGTCTTTCATTTGCTGTACACTGTGTATTTTTCATAAATGTTTTATGATGAGTATTTAGGTAATTCACGTTGCTCTCTGTAGTTATTCTAGTTGCTTTGGTGAGAGTTGTGATGGTGGCTGCAATGTAAAACTATGATTTATACCTGAAATATGCACATTTTTCGAACAAAACATATGCTATACAATAAATATGTTATCAGACTGTCATCTGATGAAGTTGTTTCTTGGTTAGTGACTATTTATATCTTTATTTGGTCGAATTTGTGATAGCTACCTATGCAGTAAAAAAATGGTGGGGGAAAAAAGTTGTGTCTTTTGCTATCGTGGTTAGCTAATAGAAATACATATTGTGTCTTCCCTGTAAAACATTTTAAAAATCAGAAATTATGGCTGGATTCACAAGATGTGTATCTTTCATCTGGTGTCTTGGACTTGTGATTTCATGATATTTAGATGCTAGTATTTACTTGAGGCGCTATGCTAGGCAGCTTTTTTACTGATGAGGGTGCTCCCGGATCCGGGATTGGGACCAACTAGAAGTTAATCATAACACTCTTAAGTAAAATTCAACTATGGCGAGAGCACTAGCTTCTGCCATATGGACATATTGATACATTGTGATCCATTGGCGGCTAAAGAAATGAGAGCATGGAACTCAGAGATAGCCTATAGACCAATGCAGCAGTAGGCCTATAACGTCCTTCATCAACTAAGTAAAATAAATAGACCTAAACCGGACAAATAAAATCAGAAGAAAATATCCTTTGAATCACATTCATCTCTCTTCACCTGTCTGCCTTCCATTCTATATGTCTTGACTTGAGCTATTGCTCGTGGAATTCAGCATTGTATCAAATTATCACAGGGTCTGGCCTGAAGCTGTCCTAACAAATTTGCAACAATGTATCAACTAGGCTATTCCGGGCTCTCAAAGTTTCCTGCGCCAATGAGTTTGGAACAGAAAGCTGTGTTTTAGGATGTTTTCACTGGATATATGGGATCATCAGATCATGATATTTTACTAATTCACACTCAGGCTAGGTGATTATCGAGGCCGGGAGTGTTGACAAGATTTTTCAAATACTGAGGAATTAGTGGCAACGGATATAAAAAACAGACTTTGTTGACTTGCGCGAGGCGAAGAAAAAATGTCTTGTGTATGTGGAGAGTTAAGACAATCAGAAATAAGACATTGCCAAATGGGCACTTTCCTACATATGCATTCTGGAGACGCACCATATCTTCACCACACCCCCCTCCCCTTTGTCTTCATTCAACATTTTAAATTATACTCACAACACATTATCTTATCACATTTTGTAGACGGTTTTCACTGACAGCCAGAATTCAATCAGCTGGACCTATTGCCAAGCACACAACCCAAATTGCGGCTTCCCAAACACACTTGTGATTTGAAACAATCCACAGCAGTTTTCATAAAAGAAGCTTTCACGATCGTCTTGATAAGAGAGAGAGGACCAAGGCGCAGCGCGTGAAAAATACATCTTCTTTTAATGAAGGAAAAACAAACACTTACAAAATGAACAAAACCAACGATCGTGAAGCTAAACCTGAACTAAGTGCACACATGCAACATAGAACATAGACAACTACCCACAAAAGCCTACTGCCTATGGCTGCCTTAAATATGGCTCCCAATCAGAGACAATGAATGACAGCTGTCTCTGATTGAGAACCAATCTAGGCAGCCATAGACATAACTAGACAACTACACTCTTCTCTGCCCCATACACATACAACACCCCTAGACACTACAAAACACATACATTCCCCATGTCACACCCTGACCTAACTAAAAAACATAAAGAAAACAAAGAATACTAAGGCCAGGGCGTGACAGAAGCAAATTCTCTTTTGTGGCTAAGTCATGCTCCCTGGTGAAATATTTTGAATTATTTTATTTAGACAGGACTAATTATACTGAACAAAAATGTAAATGCAACATGCAAGAATTTCAAATATTTTACTTACAGTTCATATAAGGAAATCAGTCAATTGAAATAAATTAATTTGGCCCTAATTTGTGGATTTCACATGACTGGTAATACAGATATGCATCTGTTAGTCACAGATACTTTAAGAAAAAAGGTAGGGGCGTGGATTAGAAAACCTGTTAGTATCTGGTGTGACAACCATTTGCCTCATGCAGGGCGACATCTCCTTCACATAGAGTTGATCAGGCTGTTGATTGTGGCCTGTGGAATGTTGTCCCACTCCTCTTCAATGGCTGTGTGAAGTTGCTGGATATTGGCGGGAACTGGAACACGCTGTCGTACACGTCAATCCAGAGCATCCCAAAAGTGCTCAATGGGTGACATGTCTGGTGAGTATGCAGACCATGAAAGAACTGGGAATTTACAGATTACAGATCCTTGTGACATGGGGCCATGCATTATCATGCTGAAACATGAGTTGATGGCGGCGGATGAATGGCACGACAATGGGCCTCAGGATCTTGTCACGGTATCTCTGTGCATTCAAATTGCCATCGATGAAAGCAATTGTGTTCGCTGGCCGTAGCTTATGCCTGCCCATACCATAACCCCACCGCCACCATGGGGCACTCGGTTCACAACGTTGACATCAGCAAACCGCTCGCCCACACAACGCCATACAGGTGATCTGTGGTTGTGAGGTCAGTTGGACGTACAGCCAAATTCTCTAAAACAACGTTATAGGCGGTTTATGGTTGAGAAATGAACATTCAATTATCTGGCAACAGCTCTGGTGGAGATTCCTGCAGTCAGCATGCCAATTGCACGCTCCCTCAAAACTTGAGACATCTGTGGCATTGTGTTGTGTGACAAAACTGCACATTTTAGAGTGGCTTTTTGTTGTCCCCAGCACAAGGTGGACCTGTGTAATGATCATGCCGTTTAATCAGCTTCTTGATATTCCACACCTGTTAGATGGATGAATTATCTTGGAAAATGAGAAATGCTCACTAACAGGAATGTAAACAAAATTGTTCACAACATTTTAGAGAAATAAGCTTTTTGTGCATATAAGAAAATGCCTGGGAACTGTTATTTCAGCTCATGAAACATGGGACCAACACTTTACATGTTGCGTTTATATTTTGCTCAGTATTGTAGAACTCATACAGCTCAATAATAATTAGTAGAACTCATACAGCTTGAGAATCAAGACCATTTGTCACGTTCCTGACCTTATTTCCTTTATTTTGTCTTTGTTTAGTATGGTCAGGACGTGAGCTGGGTGGGCATTCTATGTTATGTGTTTCTATGTTTAGGTTCATTGTTAATTAGCCTGATATGGTTCTCAATCAGGGGCAGGTGTTTTACGTTTCCTCTGATTGAGAACCATATTAAGGTAGGCTGTTCACACCGTTTGTTTGTGGGTGATTGTCTTCCGTGTCTGTGTATGTACCACACGGGACTGTTTCGTTTGTTTAGTCTGTTCCTGTTCGTGCGTTCTTCGTGTTATGTAAGTTCTCATGTCCAGGTCGGTCTACGTCGTTTTTGTTATTTTGTAATTTATTCAAGTGTGCTTCGTGTTCGTCTTGTTTGAATAAATTCATTATGTATTCCACAAAAGCTGCGTTTTGGTCCGATCCCTGCTCCTCCTCAGACGAGGAGGAGAACAATCGTTACACCATTTTACAACCCAGATATATTATAGTTGTTCTATTTAATTCTGTGACCATACCAATCTCTATCTGACCATACCAATCTCTATCTGATCATACCAATCTCTATCTCTATCTGACCATACCAATCTCTATCTGACCATACCAATCTCTATCTGAGATATCTCTATCTCTATCTGACCATACCAATCTCTATCTGACCATACCAATCTCTATCTGAGATATCTCTATCTCTATCTGACCATACCAATCTCTATCTGACCATACCAATCTCTATCTGAGATATCTCTATCTCTATCTGACCATACCAATCTCTATCTGACCATACCAATCTCTATCTGAGATATCTCTATCTCTATCTGACCATACCAATCTCTATCTGACCATACCAATCTCTATCTGAGATATCTCTATCTCTATCTGACCATACCAATCTCTATCTGATCATACCAATCTCTATCTGAGATAACTCTATCTCTATACCATGCTAGAAAGGAGGAAAGCCACACAAATGATCATAATGTGCATTGTGTAAGACAGTAGTTTGTATCAACATCTGTGTCGTGTTATTACACTGTGTAATAACACTGGTAGTCCTAATGGTGTAGCTGTACTCTGTTACAGACGGAGCTGTACTTTTTCACCAGACAGACAAACAGAAAGGCAGGCAGGCACACACGCAGGCAGGCAGGCAGACAGAAAGGTAGGCACACAGGCAGGCAGACAGACAGACAGAAAGGTAGGCACACACACAGGCAGGCAGGCAGGCAGACAGACAGAAAGGTAGGCACACACACACAGGCAGGCAGGCAGACAGACAGACAGACAGAAAGGTAGGCACACACACACAGGCAGGCAGGCAGACAGACAGACAGAAAGGTAGGCACACACACACAGGCAGGCAGGCAGACAGACAGACAGAAAGGTAGGCACACACACACAGGCAGGCAGGCAGACAGAAAGGTAGGCACACACACACACAGGCAGGCAGGCAGGCAGACAGACAGAAAGGTAGGCACACACACAGGCAGGCAGGCAGACAGACAGACAGAAAGGTAGGCACACACACAGGCAGGCAGGCAGACAGAAAGGTAGGCACACACGCAGGCAGGCAGACAGACAGAAATGTAGGCACACACACAGGCAGGCAGGCAGGCAGACAGACAGACAGGCAGGCAGACAGACAGAAAGGCAGGCACACACACAGGCAGGCAGACAGGCAGGCAGACAGACAGACAGAAAGGCAGGCACACACACAGGCAGGCAGGCAGTCAGACAGGCACACACAGGCAGGCAGACAAACAGAAAGGCAGGCACACACACAGACAGGCAGACACAGACAGACAGACAGGCAGACAGACAGACAGGCAGGCACCTCAGGAGGCCTCCAGTCTGCGATGATGCTGTCTGCTTTCATGTGTTTCCTGAACTCCAGATGCTACAGAGGAGACAGAAACGCTTGTTCAGAACAGTCTTTTAGCAGTGAGTTATGTTGAATAAATGTTGGCTTTGAAAAGATTCAAGTGTGTGTTTTTAATGTGGGATAATGTGGAGTTCTGGATGAACACAACCTCAAGGCTTTGAACTTTGAACAAAAGGGAACACACATATAATGGAGCATTTTGGAAGCAGTGCACTCTGGGAAGGGATCAGGAGGCTTATACTGATACTTTATTATCTCCTGTGTGTGTGTGTGTGTGTAATAAGTAGCTTGAAGATGCAGATCGCAGGGTTCCATATTATAATCCGCTGATGTAGAAAGAAAAAAACATAGAAATAGATTGTTTCTATTAAACAATCACCATGGAGACCTTACAGACACCAGACAGACACCTTGTTATGTTACCATCTTTATTATTACATTCTAGTCTCTCTTATCAATACAACACATGTTACTCTTTAAATACAGGGTAATGCATCATGGATACACAGTGTATATTAACATGCACATGGTAAATTGGATATGTAGACATTATTATGTCCAGTCAATAATTCTCATTACAAGTCAACCTGAGGAAAGTAGCCAGTATTTAGATATCAGAGAGTACAGGAGGACCTTGTTAGATCAACAAACACTTGAAACAGGGTCTCACCTTTCTAAGCATCGCCTCTGCTTTCTGAACATTGAAGCTTCGGGCTGGAAAAGAAGAAAAACAACACTCCTGTCATGATACAGAATAAGACAAAACAAGATGTAACAGACAATCATTATGGCCATCCAAGCATGTACTCTCATTACCAGGCATAACATTAACACCCGCTAAATGCAGGTGGATTTATGTATTGGCGGGTAAGAACGTCGTTTTGACCAGACACGTAGGCGGGTGGTCAATTTGCAGGGCTCTACAGTGCGTTACATTTGCATTTGCGAATAAAAAGTCAAAAGTTAAGTCTGAACACGTGATATATAGCTGAAAAAACTGAGTGTACATTCTGAACCTTGTTTGAAGTCAGTAGGTCACATGAGCAAGGAGCTACTGAAATTTGAATGTAAAAAAAGTTTCTCCCTAACTAATTGAACTAGGAATACAAAATGCTGCTCACATTTCCACATGTTTATTAGCTTTGCAAAGCAAATGAATGTCCATATCGTGAAAACCAGACCTGTGCAATGTTGTGCACAATTTTTCCAATATCATGACACTTATTTGGAGTCTGTGGCTCAAGTGGTTTGAAAGCTATTGAGGCTTGAAAGTGTGAATATCCGTTGAATATCCAACCTCGGTCAAGAGAAAGGGCTCGAGTGGCCATGTTACCAGGGTCACCTCCCGCCCTTAAAGTGGCAGCTGAACATTTTGTCCCATCTGATATTTTGGTTAAGACTCACAAAAATGAAATGAAATTGAGCAATATAGGCTAATACAATACCTTCTTACTAATACTAATTTCTTGTTAGAGAAACATTACAAAGCATTGTCATCTCTTTTTTGTGTGACGTTGATGTAATTTTGGTGGAAACCTTTTTTAACCTTTATTTAACTAGGCAAGTCAGTTTAGAACAAATTGTTATTTACAATGATGGCCTACACCGGCCAATCCCGGACTATGCTGGGCCAATTGTGCACCGCCCTATGGGACTCCCAATCACGGCCGGTTGTTATACAGCATGGATTCGAACCAGGGTGTCTGTAGTGACACTTCTAGCCCTGAGATACAGTGCCTCAGATCCGCTGCGCCACTATACCTGGTGATGTTTATGTTGTGCTGTTGAGTTTCAAATGCAAGACAAATTTCGCGAAATGGACACATAATAAATCATTATTATGCTTGCGTGAAAAAACTCACCTATGGAAATTTGGTTATGCAAATATTCCTTAAGCATACAGTATGGACCATAGAATTGTCATGGCCTTGAATTTAGGTTGGCCAATGCTATTCATATAATTAAGTGCAAATAGTGTACAGGGTACATAGTAACACCATCCAATGACAGTGAGACAGCGAATCTGACACAGTTGAATAAGTTGATAAACTTTCTTTTGTAAGGCTAAAACACAGGATGAGGGAGAACGCAAATATTGATCTATTCCATCTGCCTTGAAGTAATGCCCACTACGTGGAAGAGTCAACTCATATGGACACAAACGTGCACACACACATGATTTAATAGCTATTATTTAATGGCATACCTTGCCTGTAGTGAATGCTGATACATTATTTGCAGAATGAGTTTTAATCTTCTACGTTATAAAAGCCCAAACCCCAATGCATGGCACCTAGTAGCTACTACAACACTGCTATGTGTGTTTAATTACATTGTTCTCACACACCTGTGTGTACAGACAGTGAGTACACTACCATCATCCTAGTTGCAGTAATCTGGTCCCTGTGTTGTCTAATGACTATTACAGGATAAGTGTCCAGCTGCATGCCTGGTTGTCTATGGGTAGGCTACAGATACTGGACCTGTTCCCCTACCTGTCCAACTACCCCATTCAACAGGTCAATACACTTCCCTAAGAGACTAATAGGAAATTGAGTGCTCTATTGAATTGATCAGAGCCTTTGTCCAACCACAGAAAATAAAATAATCACACACATTCACAATGTGGCACAGAAGCTGGACAATGAAATACAGTCATAGACAGAAGTATGTTCACTGTTTGCTGCTTAAAACATGATTTTCTAGAACAGTGGTCGCCAACCTTTTCTGAGTCAAGATCACTTCCATAATCAAAATGCATGCCAAGATCTACCGCTCAGATTTTTATTATGTAAGCCTATGCAACATTAACCAATTAAAAACAGTACTGTAGAAATGAGGTTTGTGCAGTAAGCTATAAGCTCATTACATTGTCACCGCATACTGGCTTTGCTTGAATTTACCTGCCAATGCATTGTTGTTCGGTATATTTTTTTAAATTATATTTCTAACTTTGAGGTAGGCTATATGATCACACCGGTAATAGATTCATTGTTGTATTACTTGTGAGGCACAGGTGAGTGAACATACATTTAAATGATTTGCTTTATATTTTACTGGGCAGATGGTGCCTGCATCTGATGGTCAGTCTCAGCGGAGGGAGAGCGCAGCAGACTGAGGGTCCGCCTCAACATCCCTCCGCTCTCCCTTTCCTCCACTGACACGGAACAAAAAGGGACACCGTCTTCCAGCTGATGGGGAAACTCGAGTCGCACCGCATTATTTCTGCCTCATGCACATATTCATGTTGTTACTCATATGAACAGAGAAAGTGAAATATTCCTTGATATTAAAAAAGACCCAAGTCGCTAATAATAACAACAACACAAACCTATAGATACACTTTCCTACTCATTCATTACTGCTGCACTGCTTGTTGAAGCACTGAGTAGAAATAGGAAGAATGCGCATTTTATAGTTTATAAAAGTGTTGAATACAAAGTGTTGACAGTGCTGAGTAAGAACTTAAACATGAACTCACTCATAAAAACATCAGATCTTTGGTGTATTCGTTGACAGTCTCTCTCTAGTCATGGTTTTAAACGTTTTGCCAGCTGTAGGCTGCCCGAGACTAATAACAAAAATAGGAACACAAGGCTTTATCGTTGGGTTTCTTACTGAAATGTTTGGCGATCGACTAGAAATGCCTTGGAAATCGACAAGTCGATCACGATCGACCGGTTGGTGACCACTGGAATATAGGTAGCCTAGTGGTTAAGAGCGTTGGGCCAGTAACTGAAAGGTCGCTAGTTTGAATTCCTGAGCCGACTAGGTGAAAAATCTGTTGATGTGCCCTTGAGCAAGATACTTAACCCTAATTGCTCCTGTAAGTCACTCTGGATAAGAGCGCATGCTAAATTACGTAAATGTACACCAGCTTTTATAAAGATCAGGTTTGGGAAGTCATCTTATATTTAGCCTACTTTGTTTGTCCAAACCCGGTCTACTGGCTGAGTAAATATGCTCTTGTGGGCATAGGGCAGGAGGAGGAGAGGGCGAACGGTCCATCCCTATTGGTCAGGCCAGCGAGGTGCCCCATGAGCTGATGTTTACTTCCAAAACCTTATCAAAAACAAAGCGACCGAATGTCAGATGTCACCAGAGCAGAAGCCACACTGGCAGCCAGGAACGTTAGAGATCAGTCTCTAGATACACAAACATGGATGCAGTCCCCAAATCTTACTTGAGTCTTCAGCTACCTATACACAAGTTTTAGAACAATCCATGTTTCTGATTATGTAGTGGTGCATCTTGTATCACACAGGTGATTCTCTCTCTCTTCCCCTCACCTCCCCTCTCATTTTCTCTGTGTGTGTGTGTTTCTTTGTATTTATGTTGACAAATGTATTTGCTAGTATTTGATATAGAGGGCACTGTTTCACTCTTTTTTACAGCATTGAGGCTACTACTGGTTGGGGGAGTGAGGGCTGTTTGAAGGGATCTGTATTATGTACTCTCATGTAGCCTGTAATTTTGTGTATGTGTGTATGGGGGGTGGGGGGGGGGGGGGGGTTGGGGTAGAAGGGGAATAATATTGTTGAAAAATAAATTACTTCCTTGAAGACATGCTCCAGAACTTTGGCTACTACTAAATCTCCCACTTTGGACTGGATTTGTAGTTCATAAATACATAATATATGAGCAGAATTACAGTCTTACCTCAATTATCTACTAAATCCATAGTTTGAAAGCGACTGTCTTTCTGGGAGCTGTGCTGCGCTATTTTCCCTACATTTTCCACTACGTGGGCCAGCCCCCTAGCAATTTGAGTTCAACCAATGAGCTTCAACCCCTCGCCATATGAGTGACAGCAAGCAAGATGCACATCATGTACACACACCAGAGCGAGAGAGCGAACAATGATGTGGTGCACATATCTGCACATACAGTATGTTACGTAGTATAAAAGTGAACACTACTTTCAGAACTACTTGCTAAAAAGTATACAAAATAATCTCTTTAAAGTTGGACTCCATAACAGTAAAACTGCCAAGTCTGTTTGCAATCTTACAACAACAACATTACTTCAAACAATGAACACTTTTTGTAGGATATCATTGGGGGGGAGCTGATGCTGGAGACACAGGGGAGTGTAGAAGGGGCATTATCTTAATGTTTTTTGTGGGCGATGCTTGTGAAAAATGAAAAAATTATATATATTGTTAAACAAATCTCCCTTCCTTAAAGACATGCTCCGAAACTTGACTACTAAGTATTTGTTAAAGTGGCAATATGTACATTTTTGGGCGATTTGTAACAGTTACATTACCACTGGGTCTGCTGAGTGTGGGTTAACAATACCTCAATACCTTACACCCAATCTGATTGGAAAACTAGTGTCTCTCTGCAACAGGTAACATATGTACAAAATACTGTATTTGACTGTAAATTTACAAAAAATGTCACCACCATGAATAGGAGTCAAATATAATTTGAAAACAGGGTTGTGGATTGACGGTTAGTCAAAACACAACAACTTGTCAAAATTCCTCAAATGCCTAGGCTACCTGTGTGATTTAGCTCCCTATGGGGACAGAGAGTGCAAAGTTATTACTGTACATTTGTCCTATGTGGTTGTCACAACATAACCTGTTCTCATATTCTTGGACAACACGTTTCACTGTAGGGTTCACTCTCTAGGGGTCAGAGAAACTGAGAGCATGTGCTGTTGGCTAAGCCCATGTCCACTACATCAGTGAGATAATGAAGCCTTTAGGTCTACTTTTACTCAGACATAGACTACTGTATCAGCACAAATGTTTCATCCTCTTTCTATTCACCACGAGGAACATAGGCCTGCTTAAGTAGGAATAGAGATGTTGAAAAGCACTTTAGATAGTCCTACCCTATTTTAATTTGATCTCAGAAAAAGGAGATTTACACATGACCATCCTACCATCATATTGTAATGTATGCAATTCATGTTGCGGGTAAAACAAATACATATAAATATAACCTGCAGAAATGCAGGGTAGGACTATCTCATGTTACTATGGGAACAAAGATGTAGTTTTGATTTTACCTCGGAGCCAGCGGAGCAGGTAGTGATCATGCTGCGCGGGAAGGTCTGGGAGAATGTCCTCAATCCGCTCCCGAAACTAGCAGCAAGAGACAACACAATACTGACACAACGAACTAAATAAAGAATTGTTGGGAGGGGGGGAATGAAGGAATACACTGAATAGGCTATATGACAAAAACCTTTTCGACAGTAACTTGAATAAGCAGACGCTAGAATATAGGCCTACAAAGAACATCAAATGTTATAGTGGAAAGTTTAATTACCTCGGCTAAAATGTCCACCTGCTTCGGGCTGAGGTCGCCCACTCGTCTGCTCATTCTATCTGTTACGATTTGCCGCGCAGGCGCTCCAGTAAATCACTTTCTGTGAATAACCTCCGGTGGAATTAAGTGGTCTTCACTGTCACACACACACCTCCCATGCCATTTCCCTTCCCTCCCCTTCCTCCAGGTAGTCATGCCGTCACGCATGACGCCGAGGCACACTGAACCAGGACCAGCCTATCCTTCCCAAATCCTCACCTTTAACTACACTGGGGAAATGCTAAATTGACCTCAGCTCAGCATCTAGGAACAACTCTATCCCAGATAAACCCCCAACACAGTACAGTAGTGATATAGAACAGTAATAACTCTCCAACAATCAAACAATGCAATGAACAAAATTATATTTTATTATCATATAATATACGCATATTTGGCATATTTTACAGGGACATTTAGCACATTGACATCATTCCCATGCATTTTAGCACATAGCTTACTGTAAAGATATGATGGTCTAGTTAGGGGCTTTGAAGATACTTTATAGTCTGCTTTGGCAGAAATGTGCCCTTGCATTACAACGGTCCTTTACAAAACAGGTAAAAAAGTGAACAAAGGAACAGGTAAAGTGGATACATAGAAGCTGCCTGGACAAACGCTTCAAAAGGCAAAGCACCCATTGACCAAACGTCAATTACTAACAGAAATAAGATTTCAGAGATTCACAGCAGAGCTTTGTGACCACCAATACAGTCAATAATGATCATATCATTGGCCAATGCATTAGACCAGGGATACTTAAATATGTCCCTCTAGGTACTGCTGGTTTTCATCTTTCCCTTCCAGTCAGGCAGGGATTGGTTCACACCTGGGTCCTGTTTGAACTACTTTGAATTATTCTTTCCTCTCTCTTTCTTAAAGTGATCTGATCTGGTTGGATTGGTGGAAACAATAGGTTGATAACATTGCTATCATCTATCCTATTGAGTCACTTCTAGGTCTATGAACCTCTTGACGTTCTCCACTCTGAACCTCTTGACGTTCTCCACGCTGAACCGCTTGACGTTCTCCATGCTGAACCGCTTGACGTTCTCCACTCTGAACATTAGCACCTGAATGATGAATGATCCTGAGGGTTGAGCTTGCACTAAAGATGGGATGAAGGGGTTCATCTGGGAAGTTGCATTCTACATAAGAGTAGATATGAGTATTATCACTGTTGGTCATGTTGTTAAGGAGACTATATTCTTCTCATAATCTACAAATACCCCAACCCTCTTCAACTTATTATCTTTGTCAGTGCAGAAGAGAGAAACAAAAGTCCCATCATAAACTCTTACTTTACCCTCCACACACCTCAGAGTCCAGGCACCATCTTTAGGTCCAAACCTTACTTTCTTCTCCTTGTTGATGGACATCTTGACCACTCTTACAATCCATGATTGTTCCACATCCACAACAAAGTAAGATGTCCCTGTTATTTGCAGATTTCCCGGGACAGCATGACTTTTTAATCTCTGTTCTTCCTTCTCTTTTGTAAGTGTTTGTCTTTCCACATTTAGAGAATAATGTGCTGTTTCAGGGATTAGGGTGATAGGAACTGGAATGGAATGGAACAAATGATGGTTCAAATAGTATTCAGGGATTGTAAATTAGACTGTGTTTTTGTTATATAATCATACAGTTATAAAACATCTAGTCGACTATAATTTCAAGCATCAAACATCAAAAGGGATTACAACAAGTATCTGTCAATGTCAGGCATGCGTAAAATGGCTGTAAGGGAGTCAGGTGCAGGAGAGCAGATATTGGGTAGCCAACGGAGCCTTTTATTTAGGCGAACCAAAAGCACACGGCAAAATAAACACAAAATAACAATTTGGGTTAGCATAACTGTTACGTTCTTTGATGGAATGAGGAGACCAGGGTGCAGCGTAGTAAGCGTACATCTTTCTTTATTTGATGAACACCAAAAAAAAATATATATATATATAAACAAACGTAACGTTCTGCATGCTACACAGTAACTATACAAAATCAAGATCCCACAAACTAAAGGTGGAAAACGGCTGACTAAGTATGATCCCCAATCAGAGACAACGGTAGACAGCTGCCTCTGATTGGGAACCATACCCGGCCAAACAAAGAAATAGAAAAACTAGAATGCCCACCCAAATCACACCCTGACCTAACCAAATAGAGAAATAAAAAGGCTCTCTAAGGTCAGGGCGTGACAATAACCCCAGCGTAACAGACTAACGTGCACATAACATGAAACAGAATAAACAATACCACACAAAGACATGGGGGAAACAGAGGGTTAAATACACAACACATAATGAGGGAAATGAGAACCAGGTGTGTGGAAAAACAAGACAAGACAAATGGAAAATTAAAAAATGGATCGGCGATGGCTAGAAGACTGGCGACGTCGACTGCCGAGCACCGCCCGAACAAGGAGAGGCATCGACTTCGGCAGAAGTCGTGAAAGTCAATTACAGAAATTCTCAGCATTACAACCAAAAACCACTCACACAGACACACACACACAAACACTTTCCCGCTGTCTGATGGATTTCTTTTGTACTCACCATGATACTTATTTTTGTTCACAGAATCTAAGGGGATAAACATACAGCATTTTGTAATGGTAACACGTAACATTATAACAGCTTGTGTTATAGTCTATAACGCCATGAAGCACACACACACACACACACACACACACACACACACACACACACACACACACACACACACACACACACACACACACACAATGCTTACCTAGGTGTTGCTTGAGACATTCTGCAGACATAAGAAAACAGATTATTCTATTAGAAACGGAAGTTCTTCCGATTTTGGACATGAAACATGAGCAAACAGAAGCTTTAAACGATCACATACAAATACTACTTACCACGTTTATTGGCATGTACATTAACTATAAAGAAACAGATTTTAGTCAGGAAGAGAACATATAGTTAATGATTATCAATGCTGACCGACGATGTCCCACTATCATTTGATTTGATTTGATATGATATCAGCGAGAAAAGGCGAGGTGACAAAATGGCAGAAGTAATTCATTATCAACAGAGAGCAACTTGTGGTAACGTTAGCGATGTAACCATGCATAGGTGATATGATTCTGGCGGGCAGTGCAAAGTGAAAAAGTTGAAACTTTCTACATTTTGCACATTATCAGTGATGTTGCAGGTGAAGTTCACAGTATGACATTCTCAACTATCTGTCAGTTTGACTTGTGGACCAATTAATGAATAGTTCAATAATTCAAATATAGTATTTACAGTGCATTCGGAAAGTATTCAGACCCCTTGACTTTTCCACCTTTTGTTACCTTACAGCCTTATTCTAAAATGTATTAAATCATTTTTTCCCGGGCCTCCAGAGTGGCGCAGCAGCCTAAGGCATTGCATCGCAGTGCTAGAGGCGTCACTACAGAGCCGAGTTCGATCCCGGGCTGTGTAGCAGCCGGCCGCAACTGGTAGACCAATGAGGCTGCGCACAATTGGCCTAGCATCGTCCGGGTTAGGGTAGGGTTTGGCCGGCAGGGATGTCCTTGTCCTATCGCGCTCTAGCGACTCCTTGTGGCGGCCAGGTGTCACGTCCTGACCAGAGTTCTTATGTGTTTTGCTTGTTTTAGTGTTGGTCAGGACGTGAGCTGGGTGGGCATTCTATGTTGTGTGTCTAGTTTGTCTGTTTCTGTGTTCGGCCTAATATGGTTCTCAATCAGAGGCAGCTGTCAATCGTTGTCCCTGATTGAGAATCATATATAGGTGGCTTGTTTTGTGTTGGGATTTTGTGGGTGGTTGTTTCCTGTCTTTGTGTTTTCTCTGCACCAGATAGGGCTGTATCGGTTTGCCACATTTATTATTTTGTATTTGTTAAGTGTTCACGTTTATCGGTCGTATTAAACATGTTGAGCACTGGCTACGCTGCGTGTTGGTCTGATCCCTGTTTCACCCCCTCTTCTAGTGAAGAGAGGGAAGGCTGCCGTTACACCAGGCGTATGCACGCCGACTTCAGGTCACTCAGGCTTCCGGGTTAAGCAAGCAGTGTGTCAAGGCAGGTCATGTTTTGGAGGATGCATGGCTCTCGGCCTTCGCCTCTCCCGAGTCTGTACGGGAGTTGCAGCGATGGGACAAGACTGTAAATACCAATTGGATATCACGAAATTGGGAAAAAAAGTAATATATCTAATTCCCCCATCAATCTACACATAATACCCCATTAATGACAAAGAAAAACAGGTTTTTCGAATTTTGTGCATATTTATAAAAAATGTAAAACTCAAATATCACATTTACGTAAGTATTCAGACCCTTTACTCAGTCCTTTGTCGAAGCACCTATAAGAATATTTTGAAGATAAATACACAGCGCAGAGGATAAGAGGACGAGAGTACTAAAAACGAAATAGAGTACTAATGGTCAATAGGGAATTGTTAATGGAAATAGATGTGTCTCAGTTCAACAGCTGTTAACATCTGTGGAATGTCGTACTGCAAGGACTTCTTATTGGTCAATCCCAGGCTAGGGTGGGGGGTTATAAGTGGCATCCTGTTTCTTTGTTCTGTGGAGAAAGGCTGAGGACAGGGGGAATGAACATCTACCGTCTACCTCCCAGCATAACATCTATGATTTGTCCTTTTCAAATAAATCAATTTTTGTCCCCGATTTGCTTTGGGGTTTGTGTTATTGAAGAATAACATCAACTGATAACACACCTTTGTGAGCAATTACAGCCTCTAGTCTTCTTGGGTATAACGCTACAAGCTTGGCACACCTTTATTTGGTTCATGGTCACCTCCCTGACCAAGGCCCTTCTCCCCCGATTGCTCAGTTTGGCTGGGCGGCCAGCTCTAGGAAGAATCTTGGTGGTTCTTCCATTTAAGAATGATGGAGGCGGCCTCTAGGGTGGCGCAGTGGTCTAAGGCACTGCATCGCAATGCTAGCTGTGCCACCAGAGACTCTGGGTTCGAGCCCAGGCTCTGTCACAGCCGGCCGCGACCAGGAGGCCATGGGGCGGCGACAATTGGCCCAGCGTCGTCCGGGTTAGGGAGGGTTTGTCTGGCAGGGATATCCTTTTCTCATCATGCACTAGTGACTCCTGTGGCGGGTGCAGTGCACGCTGACCAGGTCGCTAGGTGTACGATGTTTCCTCTGACACATTGGTGCGGCTGGCTTCCGGGTTGGATACGCGCTGTGTTAAGAAGCAGCGTGACTTGGTTGGGTTGTGTTTCGGAGGATGCATGACTCTCGACCTTCGCCTCTCCCGAGTCTGTACAGGAGTTGCAGTGATGAGACAAGACAGTAACTACTAACAATTGGATACCACGAAAAAGGGGGTAAAAAAAAGAATGATGTTCACTATGTTCTTGTGGACCTTCAACGCTGCATAATTTTTTTGGTAACCTTCCCCAGATCTGTGCCTTGACACAATCCTGTCTTGGAACTCTACAGAGTTCATGGCTTTTTTTCTCTCTCTGATATGCAGTCAACTGGTGTGTCTTTCCAAATCATGTCCAATCAATTGAATTGACCACAGGTGGAATCCAATCAAGTTAAGGAAACATCTCAAGGATGATCAATGGAAATCGGATGAACCTGAGCTCAATCTTGAGTCTCATAGCAAACGGTCTGAATACTTATGTAAATAAGGTATTTATGTTTATTTTTTATTATAAATTTGCGAAAAACCCGTTTTCGCTTTGTCATTATTGTAACGGCTGTCGGAAGGAGAGGACCAAGGTACAGCGTGGTACGTGTCCATATTTATTTAATGAACACTGAAATAACAAAAATAACAAAGAGAACGACCGAAACAGTTCTGGCTGGTGCAGACACACAACAGAAAACAGGAAACAACTACCCACAAACACCAGGTGGGAAAAGGATACCTAAGTATGGTTCTCAATCAGAGACAACGATAGACAGCTGCCTCTGATTGGGAACCATACCAGGCCAAACACATAGAAATACAAAACATAGAATGAAAAACATAGAATGCCTACCCCAACTCACGCCCTGACCAAACCAAAATAGAGACATAAAAAAGGAACTAAGGTCAGGATGTGACAATTATGGGGTATTGTGTGTAGATTGATGAGTAAAACAATTAATTTAATCAATTTTCGAATAAGTCTAACTTAACAAAATGTGGAAAAAGTCAAGGGGTCTGAATACTTTCTGAATGCACCGTATAATTTGACTAATATGTGGGCTGGGGTGGTGTAGCAGTTGTGGCCACTGCCTGATGTTCCATCACATTTTCAACTCTACTGATGGTTTTGTCCCCCAAAAAATGACATTATATATCGAATGTGCCCACTCTGGTCTTGGCACTTGCGCTCTAGCCAACAGCTTAGATACAGTGCGGGTATAGTCTACACAATGAGATTATTATGGACAAAATATATTTTTATTTGTCAAACGGCAGCCAAACATTATTCATCATGTCACCAGAATAAGACCTTCGATATATAAAAGAGCATCAAGCTTTTCACCGTGCATTTTCACCACACTGTGAAATTCATCATAATTTATTTAATCTGCAGCCTAATAAACTGCATCGTTTCCTGAGTCGTAGTGGGAGGACCACACATGTCATCGCGTGACTCCCAAATTCACTTAGATATGATGATGGTTACTATATCAATATTTGCAGAAAAATGCGTTTCCACCGCCATTTCTCGCATTATTCATTTTACAGACACAAAAACATCACACCTTGTTTAGAGTATTTTGTTTTATCGACATTTGGAAAGTTAACAGACAAATTAGCGGTTTCCATCGGGACAGTCATGAAATGTTCTATATCCGACATGTACTTTACTCGCATAAAAAGGTTGGATGGGAACCTGGTTACTGTCTCTATCTCCAATAAAGACAAAAATATGTAATAATATTCCAGTTTGAGGGCAGAAAACTACATTTAGGTGTACATTCAGATCTATATGGTGTCGAAACAAACACGTTGGTTTCAGTCTGTTTTCTCTGTTTACCAACTGTAATAGCAAACACTAAAAAATATCATTGTCCTGAGGCCTGAGGATAGTTGTAGGGCTTTGCAATAAAATCAATACAGTTGAGAATTGGTATACTCTTGATGAATCAATGGGCATATATCATTAATTTAAAACAAATAAAATGGATGGACCAATAACAGACTGCAGCTTGAAATCTGTCAAATGGTAAACTTACTTAATGGATACATTTCTCCACTTTCCACTCCTTTTCTCTGTTAAAAACAGAAGTGAGGGTTGATGTCAATAACAATAAAAACGACATAATAGAAGTGAGAGTTGACAACAGATATATTCTGACAATTACTAGAGGAGCAGATTAACCAGGCAAAAGTTTTTCTTACTGCCAATTTAATTAAGTATTGAATACAGAACAGCCATATGTACCGAATCGTGACCTACAACGCTTTCGGAAATTATTCAGACCCCTTGACTTTTTCCCCAAAATGTTTTACGTTACATCCTTATTCTAAAATGGATTAAATTGTTTTTTTTCCTCATCAATCTACAGTCGTGGCCAAAAGTTTTGAGAATGACACAAATAATAATTTCCACAAAGTTTACTGCTTCAGTGTCTTTAGATATTTTTGTCAGATGTTACTATGGAATACTGAAGTATAATTACAAGCATTTCATAAGTGTCAAAGGCTTTTATTGACAATTACATGAAGTTGATGCAAAGAGTCAATATTTGCAGTGTTGAGCCTTCTTTTTCAAGATCTCCTCAATCAGCCCTGGCATGCTGTCAATTAACTTCTGGGCTACATCCTGACTGATGGCAGCCCATTCTTGCAAAATCAATGAGTTTGTCAGAATTTGTGGGTTTTTGTTTGTCCACCCGCCTCTTGAAGATTGACCACAAGTTCTCAATGGGATTAAGGTCTGGGGAGTTTCCTGGCCATGGACCCAAAATATCGATGTTTTGTTCCCCGAGCTACTTAGTTATCACTTTTGCCTTATGGCAAGGTGCTCCATCATGCTGGAAAAGGCGTTGTTCGTCACCAAACTGTTCCTGGATGGTTGGGAGAAGTTGCTCTCTGAGGATGTGTTGGTACCATTCTTTATTCATGGCTGTGTTCTTAGGCAAAATTGTGAGTGAGCCCACTCCCTTGGCTGAGAAGCAACCCCACACATGAATGATCTCAGGATGTTTTACTGTTGGCATGACACAGGACTGATGGTAGGGCTCACCTTGTCTTCTCCGGACAAGCTTTATTCCGGATGCCCCAAACAATCGGAAAGGGGATTCATCAGAGAAAATGACTTTACCCCAGTCCTCAGCAGTCCAATCCCTGTACCTTTTGCAGAATATCAGTCTGTCCCTGATGTTTTTCCTGGAGAGAAGTGGCTTCTTTGCTGCCCTTCTTGACACCAGGCCATCCTCCAAAAGTCTTCGCTTCACTGTGCATGCAGACGCACTCACACCTGCCTGCTGCCATTCCTGAGCAAGCTCTGTACTGGTGGTGCCCCGATCCCGCAGCTGAATCAACTTTAGGAGACGGTCCTGGCACTTGCTGGACTTCCTTGGGCGCCCTGAAGTCTTCTTCACAACAATTGAACCGCTCTCCTTGAAGTTCTTGATGATTCGATAAATGGTTGATTTAGGTGCAATCTCACTGGCAGCAATATCCTTGCCTGTGAAGCCCTTTTTGTGCAAAGAAATGATGACGGCACGTGTTTCCTTGCAGGTAACCATGGTTGACAGAGGAAGAACAATGATTCCAAGCACCACCCTCCTTTTGAAGCTTCCAGTCTGTTATTCGAACTCAATCAGCATGACAGTGATCTCCAGCCTTGTCCTCGTCAACACTCACACCTGTGTAAATGAGAGAGTCACTGACATGATGTTAGCTGGTCCTTTTGTGGCAGGGCTGAAATGCAGTGGAAATGTTTTTTGGGGATTCAGTTCATTTTCATGGCAAAGAGGGACTTTGCAGTTAATTGCAATTCATCTGATCATAACATTCTGGAGTATATGCAAATTGCCATCATACAAACTGAGGCAGCAGACTTTGTGAAAATGTATATTTGTGTCATTCTCAAAACTTTTGGCCACGACTGTACACACAATACCCCATAATGACAAAATAAAAACAGGTTTTCAGAATGTTTAGCAAATGTACATTTACATGAAATATCGCATTTACATAAGTATTCAGACCCTTTACTCAGTACTTTGTTGAAGCACCTTTGGCAAGCGATTACAGCCTTGATTCTTCTTGAGTATGACACTACAAGCTTGGCACACCTGTATTTGGGGAGTTTATCCCATTCTTCTCTACAGATCTTCTCAAACTCTGTCAGGTTGGGTGGGGAGTGTTGCTGCACAGCTATTTTCAGGTATCTCCAGAGAGGTTCGATTGGGTTCAAGACCGGTCTCTGGCTTTGGGCATTCAAGGACATTCAGAGACTTGTCCCTAAGGCACTCCTGTGTTGTCTTGGCTGTGTGCTTAGGGTAAACCTTTGTCCCAGTCTGCGGTCCTGAGCACTGTGGAGCAGGTTTTCTTCAAGGATCTCTCTGTACTTTGCTCCGTTCATCTTTCCCTCAATCTTGACTAGTCTCCCTTCAACTGAAAAACATCCACAAAGCATGATGCTGCCACCCCCATGCTCCACCGTAGGGATAGTGCCAGGTTTCCTCCAGATGTGACGACTTGGCATTCAGGTATAATAGTTCAATCTTGGTTTCATCAGACCAGAGAATCTTGTTTCTCACAGTCTGAGAGTCTTTGGATGCCTTTTGAAAAACTCCAAGCGGGCTGTGCCTTTTACTGAGGAGTGGCTTCCGTCTGGCCACTCTACCACAAAGGCCTGATTGGTGGAGTGCTGCAGAGATGGTTGTCCTTCTGGAAGGTTCTCCCATCTTCACAGAGGAACTTTGGAGCTCTGTCAGAGCGACCATTGGGTTTCTAATTTTTTTTAAATACATTAGCAAACATTTCTAAAAACCTGTTGTTGCTTTGTCATTATGAGGTATTGTGTGTAATTTAGTCAATTTTAGAATGTGTGGAAAAAGTCAAGACGTCTGAATACTTTCCGTATCATATTGTGTGGTCCCTGCCAATATTTGTTTATTTTTAGATATTTTTTATTTAACTATGCAAGTCAGTTAAGAACAAATTCTTATTTGCAATGATGGCCTACCAGGGAACAGTGGGTTAACTGCCTTGTTAAGGGGAAGAAGGCCAGATTTTTACCTTGTCAGCTCGGGGATTCGATGCAGCAACCTTTCTGGCCCAGCGCTCTAACCACTAGGCTACCTGCCGCCCCAATACACAGCCCTAAATGAACCCTTTCCTTGTTTTTTTTGCTTGAAATCAGTAAAATACTACTATGAAGGGTCATCAAACTTCATCTACTCTCCTCGATACGAGTCTCAACCTTGCAATTTGACCCCCACAATTTGACCTTGACCTAGCACTATATAACTTGAACGGTGTGTCCTAGAAACAAGCTGTTTCCTGCACAGAAGTGCTGCGACTATGCCGATCACACAGATATAGGTGTAACGCTTGTCGTCTGGAGGAGAAGAAGAGGACCCAGGTGCAGCGTGGTAAGTACTCATAATTACTTTTAATGAAATACGAATACTAATAACAAAAACGACAAACTAACAGTCCAGAAAGGTGAAAACAAACACTAAACCGGAAACAACCACCCACAAACACAGGTGGGAACAGGCTACCTAAATATGATTCTCAATCAGAGACAATGAATGACAGCTGCCTCTGATTGAGAACCATATCAGGCCAGACATAGAAATACAACACAAGGACAACATAGAACACCAGACATAGAATGCCCACCCAAACTCACGCCCTGACCAACCAAAACAGAGACATAAAAAGGATCTAAGGTCAGGACGTGACAATAGGTATGATTTCCCTATGAAGTTCAGAAGTAACACTGATCTGAGGTTGAGCTAAACTGAGTTTTTCAATCTGATGGATGTATTACTTTGGCTTTTGAACGGTTGGGGCTATCAACCCTGGGAAAGGAGCATCTGAAAGAGGACATTCTCAGCAACATTTAGATACTTACTGTACTGGATCAAATTGACCCGGAACATAACTTGTGTACAGACAAATCAAACATAAGGGAAGGAAAATGGTATGTCCTTGGTGTACTCAGAAATACACTAGGAAAGTAATCCTCAGGCTCCTTTCCCACCCTCAACTTCCAAGAGATTTTACCATAGGAAGATTTTGTAGCCTATGTATGATTGCAAATGGTCCCTGTTTGTATGGTGGGGTACTCCTAGCATACATGGAGTACCCACCAAAGTGATGTGAAGCAACCATTTTGCCATAATGTTTCCTAGTGATAAAGCCTTATTTATACCCTAAAGAAGTACACAACACACGGCCCGCTATCAAGGACTGTGGGCTCTCCTTCTCCGTGGCCGACGCGAGAAAGACATTTAAGCGTGTCAACCCTCGCAAGGCTGCCGGCCTATATGGTATCCCTAGCCGCGTCCTCAGAGCACGCGCAGACCAGCTGGCTGGTGTGTTCACAGATATATTCAATCTCTCCCTATCCCAGTCTGTTGTCCCCACATGCTTCAAGATGGCCACCATTGTCCCTGAGCCTAAGAAAGCAAAGATAATTGAACTAAATGACTATCGCCCCGCAACACTCACCTCTGTCATCATGAAGTGCTTTGAGAGACTAGTCAAGGATCATTTCACCTCCACATTACCTGCCACCCTAGACCCACTTCAATTTGCTTACTGCCCCAATAGATCCACAGACGATGCAATCGCCACAACACTGCACACTGCCCTATCTCATCTGGACAAGAGGCATACCTATGTAAGAATTCTGTTCATTGACTATAGCTCAGCATTCAACATCATAGTACCCTCCAAGCTCATCATTAAGCTCGGGGCCCTGGGTCTGAACCCCACCCTGTGCAACTGGGTACTGGACTTCCTGACGGGCCGCCCCCAGGTGGTGAAGGTAGGAAACAACACCTCGTCTTTGCTGATCCTCAACACTGGGGCCCCACAAGGGTGCGTGCTCAGCCTCCTCCTGTACTCCCTGTTCACCCATGACTGCGTGGCCAAGCACGCCTCCAACTCAATCATCAAGTTTTCAGACGACACAACAGTAGTAGGCTTGATTACCAACAACGATGAGACAGCCTACAGGGAGGAGGGGAGGGCTCTGGGAGTGTGGTGCCAGGAAAATAACTTCTCACTCAATGTCAACAAATCCAAGGAGATGATTGCGGACTTCAGGAAACAGCAGAGGGGGCACCCCCCTATTTACATCGATGGGACCGCAGTGGAGAAGGTGGAAAGCTTCAAGTTCACATCACAATGGTTCACCAACACAGACAGTGTTGTGAAGAAGGCGCAACAGCGCCTCTTCAACGTCAGGAGGCTAAAGACATTTTGCTTCTCACCTAAAACCCGCACAAACTTTTACAGATCGAAAGCATCCTGTCGGGCTGTATCAGCGTCTGGTACGGCAACTGCACCGCCCACAACCGCAAAGCTCACCAGAGGGTGGTGCAGTCTGGCCAACACATTTCCCGGGGCAAACTTCCCGCCCTCCTGGACACCTACAGCACCTGATGCCATAGGAAGGCCAAAAAGATCATCAAGGACATCAACCACCCAAGTCACTGCCTGTTCACCCCAATATCATCCAGAAGGCAAGGTCAGTACAGGTGCATCAAAGCTGGGACCGAGAGACTGAAAAACAGTTTCTGTCTCAAGGCCATCAGACTGCTAAACAGCCATCACTAGCACATCAGAGGCGGCTGCCTATAGATATAGATTAGGAATCACTGGCCACTTTTAGAAATGGATCACTAGCCACTTTAATAATGTTCCGTATCTAGGATTACTCATCTCATATGTATAAACTGCACTCCACACTATTCTACGGTATCTTAGTCACTTTTAAATTGTGTTTACATATTGCATCACCCATTTCATATGTATATACTGTATTTTATTCTATACTACACCACTGACTGTTAAACAGCCATCTCCAGCACATCAGAGGCTGCTGCCTATAGACATAGATTAGGAATCACTGGCCACTTTAAAGAAATGAAACACTAGCCACTTTAATAATGTCTCCGTATCTTGCATTACTCATCTCATTTGTGTAAACTGTACTCTATACTGTAACGACCCTGGGCTTATAAGCGCGGATATCGACTCTGCAGCATGAGCATGCACAGTCGATAGCGCGCTGGACTTCGGGCTAGAATGTCGAGGGTTCGAGGCCTGCTCCCTGCTGTTTCATTACAATACTATTCTACGGTATCTTAGTCACTTTAATTGTGTGTAAATATTGCGTCACCCATCTCATATGTATATACTGTACTCTATTCTATGCCCCTGTATCTTAGTCCAATGCCGCTCTGACATATATGTATATTCTTAATCCATTCCTTACTTAGATTTACGTGTACTTTGGGTATATGTTGTGAAATTGTTAGATATTACTTGTTAGATATTACTGCACTGTCGGAGCTAGAAGTAAAAGCATTTCGCTACACCCGTAATAACATCTGCTAAACACGTGTATGTGACCAATACATTTGATTTGAACACAAGAACGCAATTAGCTGGGCAGAATGGTGATCTTGCATTTAATTATTACATTGATGCACATGTTTGCATACCGTACAACTTCTACAAAACTTAAGAGTTGTCAAAAAGCGCAGGTCTCTTATAATGGCCGAGCATCGTTTCCCACTTTAGCAAATAAAGGTGGTCTCTAACAGACGCCATGTCAAAAAAAATTAAGACGAGCATTTCGCTGGTATGCTCCTTTGGAATTTCATAGCCTATCTGTACCTCACGCAGAATAGTAGGGAATGTTTGATCTGTGCAACAAGCAAGAACGATCACTTCACCACTTTTGCAATTCATGTTTTAAATATCAAACAGGGCTATCGATGACAGAAGTTATTCATGTTTTAAATATCAAACAGGGCTATCGATGACAGAAGTTATTCATGACAGTAGCTGTTTTTACCAACTTGTAGAGTTCGGCTTTTCACACCCTAAACAGCATGAAATCCCAGCCTCCAGTACTGTACGTCTCCAACAAACGCCAGACAGCTTAGTAGTTTAGGCAAATAAACGGCCAGGCTATTAAATGAAGTTTCACAGTAGCTTGTGTTGAGTACATACATAGGGTATAAAATAGGTTTACGTGAAGAATCCAACTCACCACGTTTCAGCAGTTGTATCCTGGGGGCCATAACATCCCTTTGGACGGAGACAAGAGACAAATACTAAGATCAGAGCCTGTGTGCATATCACAGACATACTTTTTGAATATAACTGATCAATTTAAACGTATCACTTTACAATTACATTTTGCAATAACAGAACCAGGGATTCTGAATGTCATGGTCTATTCTAATCTGTAGGACTGGAGATATTATAATGGATTCAAAACTAAGCAAATACTAGATTCCCAACGATATACGATCCCCTTCGTGTTTATTTGGACAGTGAAGCTAAAACTTTTAATTTGTCTCTATACTCCAGCATTTTGGATTTTGAGATCAAATGTTTTACAGGACAGAATGTCACCTTTTATTTGAGGGTATTTTCATACATATCTGTTTTACCGTTTAGAAATGAATGGACTTTATGTATCTAGTCCCCCCATTTGAAGGTGCCATACGTATTTGGACTAATTCACTTATAGTGTATTCAATTTAGTCAAAAGTTTAGTGTTTGGTCCCATATTCCTAGCACAACTGACTACATCAAGTTTGTGACTTTACAAACTTGTTGGATGTATTTGCAGTTTGTTTTGGTTGTGTTTCGAATTATGTTGTGCCGAATAGAAATGAATGGTAAATAATGTGTTGTGTCATTTTGGACTCACATTTATTGTAAATAAGAATATAATATGTTTCATAAATTAACAGTGGGGGGGGTATGATATGTATGTGTTTCTCACTCATCATGATTAACTCATGATTATCCATAATCATAATAGCATCCACATTAATGTAGAGGTTTTCAGAAACATATTATATTCTTATTTACAATTAATTTCTATTGGGCAAAACATAATCCGAAACATACAGGAAATATGTTTGGCATAACACAGAAGATAACACAATAGAAAAAAGGATTCCAAAAAGATTAGACTTTTTTTTCTATTGTGTTATTGACTGTACGCTTGTTTATTCCATGTGTAACTCTGTGTTGTTGTTTCTGTCGCACTGCTTGCTTTATCTTGGCCAGGTCGCAGTTGTAAATGAGAACTTGTTCTCAACTTGTCACATTTCTGACCTTATTTCCTTTGTTTAGTCTTTATTTAGTTGGTCAGGACGTGAGTTGGGTGGGTATTATCTATGTTGTCTGTTTCTATGTGGGGTTTTCTCGTTTGGCCTGATATGGTTCTCAATCAGAGGCAGCTGTCATTCATTGTCTCTGATTGGGAACCATATTTAGGTAGCCTGTTTTCTGTTGGGGTTTGTGGGTGATTGTCTATGTGTAGTGTTTGTGTCAGCACTATTGTTATTTAGCTTCACGGTTGTCACTTTGTTGTTTTTGTAGTGTTCAGTTTCTTTCATTAAATAATGACGAACACTTACCTCGCTGCGTAATGGTCCTCCGATCCTTCTCGACTCTCCTCGTCAGATGAGGAGGACGAAGACAGCCGTGACACAACTAGCCTACCTGGTTAAATAAAGGTGAATTTTTTTTAATAATAATAAATTGGATGTCCCCAAAGGATAACCCTTTTTTGTTCCAGGTAGAACCCTTTTTCTTTCCAAGTAGAATCCTTCCAGGTTCTACGTAGAACTCTCTGTGGATAGGGTTCCACCTGGAACCAAAAATGGTTCTTCAACAGGTTCCCCTATGGGGACAGCTGAAGAACCCTTTCAGGTTGTTGATAGCACCTTTTTTCCCCAAGAGTGTACTGTTATTTCTTGATTGGAGAATTAAACAATCAAACTCACTTTTTGATCTGTGCTGCTCATGCATTTTTTTATTTTATTTATTTAACTAGGCAAGTCAGTTAAGAACACATTCTTATTTACAATGATGGCCTACACCGGCCAAACCCGGACGATGCTGGGCCAATTGTACGCCGGCCTATGGGACTCCCAATCATAGCCAGTTGTGATACAGCCTGGAATAGAACCCGGGTCTGTAGTAACACCTCTAGCACTGAGATGCAGTCCCTTAGACCGCTGCACCACTAGGGAGCCCAGTAACATCGGCAGCACCAGTAACATCTGAGTCTTTAATATCATCAGTCACACCTGGTATGACACATTGTGATTCCTTTAACCTTTACATATAATAACTTTGCCAAAATAGTCAATTCATCCACAAACAGACATAGACTACACACACAGGGATGGTTCAGGCTAGACACAATTAGATTTTTTGCTTAGCTATTCTATTGACGATCCACCAAGACAGTTTTTTTAAGTGCATAATTGGGTTCTTTAAACATTTTTTTTTAACTTGTACCCCTTTTTCTCCCCAATTTCGTGATATCCAATTGGTAGTTACAGTTTTATTCCATCGTTGCAACTCCCCTATGGACTCGGGAGAGGCGAAGGTCGAGAGCCAGGCAACCTCCGAAACACGACCCTGCCAAGCCGCACTGCTTCTTGACACAATGCCCACTTAACCCGGAACCCAGCCGCACCAATGTGTCGGAGGGAACACCGTACAACTGGCGACCATGTTTGTGTGCATGTGCCCGGCCAGCCACAGGAGTCGCTAGAGCTTCGATGGGACAAGGACAACCTGGCCGGCCAAACCATCCTCTAACGTCGACTCATGGGTCTCCCGGTCGCAGCCGGCTGCGACACAGCTCGGGATCGAATCCGGATCTGTAGTGACGCCTCAAGCACTGCAGTGCCTTAGACCGCTGTGCCACTCAGGAGGCCCTGTATTTGTGTTATTTAGCAACTTGCAGCTATTTTCTTGCACAGAGTGAGGCTAATGGAGTCATTTGGGGTATTTCTGAGACTGGACTGCTGAAAGTAACTAAATAACCCAAATATCAACTTAAACCTGTCAGGATTGATTGAGAAGAAACAGTCTTAGTAAGTGGAAACTTGGTTTAAAAAAAAGAATGGTCAGCCATTTCTTAAAGAACCAATAGGTAGCCCCGCCACTTGGTTTGTTATAAAGCTGAGGGATGGGGCTTGAGAAATGAGAAATGTACAGTGTATAGATGGAGCTACAGCTGTATGAATGCATGAGGTCAACATGATCATTTTAACCACAATTTAAAGTTATGGGTTTGTTGGGAACTGACTTTTAAACTTCAAAATATGAAATAACCTTTTTCATGTCACTGAGGGAGAGAGGGGAATGTATAATGTTTACATTCTGTCCGGATATGTTATTGTTAGCCATCAGGGGTCCTATGGGAGGAGAAGAGACACAGTCTTGTACAAGTCAACATGACAGCTGTGAGTTGGGGAGGAGTGAGCAATTTGGGGCCGAATTCAGGTCAGATGAAGTGAGGAAGAACAGATATCACTAAGGTTCTGTCTAGCAACAGAGATGCAGTGGCTGTTCAGATGTTTAGGAGGAGACAGAGTATAGGAGAATGGGTTAAACATCAGTGTTTGTGTGAATATGTCTTTTGTCTTATGCAGCTGTATGTATGACCCAATGGGTGAATACACTTGGTTTAAGCTTTACTAATCGTCTGTGAGTTTCACTAGGTTCATTTAGAACCTAACAGGTTGTTTTCAATAATCTCTTGAGACAGACTTAGACTGTCAAAGGCCAGCGTTCATGGGAGATTTGGTTGTGGATTAGAGTAAGACAGTTGAACTAAGCTCATGAGTCATTTATTAATGACATTCTTCATGAGTCAATGGGTATAAATGACCAAAAACAGCTGTAAGTATCATAGTAACTTACCCCGACTCTACGCATTACCTGAAAATGTAAGAAAAGCAGGTTAGGTACTTAATTGAATGTATTGTATATGAGCTGGTTATGAAACATTAACCAAGAAATGTTACTTTGTTTACTGTATGCTTCCATCAAAAACCTCTTGTTCTAGTCGGCATTACCTGTGACCAAGACCAAGTGACTTTATAGTGACTTAACTTTTAGGTCAAGGGTACAGTCATAAGGCCCTGCTTTGCCCCTAAATAATGCCAACTCGTTTCTTTGACTATGGGAAGAAGGGTTCTGCAGGAATACAGTCGAGTGGGTCAGGTATATTGATGATGTTATCCTGTTTGGGTTTTGGAGGCTTGGAACAAAAGCATCAAGGGTTTGTTCCAGGAAGAGGGCTTGATGTGTTAACAAGCTAACTTAATAACAAAATAATCCAGAATTTCCTGCTCCAGATAGAAAGCTTAATGTATAGCCATATCAGATCCTGTGGTAACAAATCCTCCACCTCTGTAGATATGAAATGTAGGCATTGTTGAT
This sequence comes from Salvelinus namaycush, assembly GCF_016432855.1. Classification (NCBI taxonomy): domain Eukaryota; kingdom Metazoa; phylum Chordata; class Actinopteri; order Salmoniformes; family Salmonidae; genus Salvelinus; species Salvelinus namaycush. The sequence goes on from NC_052337.1 coordinate 9,138,590, forward strand.
AATTACATTTAAAAAATCCTTGTTTTGTGGCGTATTATTCCTTTATTGTTCGGATGGGCAGTTCTATGACAAAGGACTGCCTCCAGACAGCAGAAAACATGCTGAAAACATGCTTGTTTTAAAAGGGTGATTATGTTGAACAGTTATTGGTTCCACATTAAACATAATTATGACTTACCTCTCATTCTCCTTTTCTGTTTCCGCCTGATAACCGCTATGAACAGAGCAATCAGAGAAACTATTAAAACACCAACTCTGGCCACAATATAGATCCCATTGGGTGTTTTAGGAAACAAATCACCTGAAACAAAAAATTGTTTTAAGCATCATGATGCCTACAGAAGGAAGACAGGGTGAACTTTCATCTAGTTGTCCTCATTGTCCCATGGCACTCCTTCAGCTGTGCTCCCAGCTTTGTCTCTGTTTGAAGTTGTATATTGTGACAGCAAAATTATCAATTACCCTTGAACAATGAACAATAATGTATATGTACTAGGCATACCCTGCAGAATGTGATGTGATGGTTTTATTTTGTTTTAGGGTGAAATTCTATCCTACTCTACTGAAATAACAGTACTTACCTGGAATATTCATCTCAGCTTGTGTTGTGTGATCGATCAGCTTCTGTTGAACTCTGCAGATGAAGCTGTTGGTGTCACTGCTGTAAACAACCACATGTCCTGTCACAGTATAGAAGTCATCAGCGTCCCTGTGTGTCTCTGCAGGTTCAGAAGTGAGGATACCTCCTTCACTGTCCAGCCACACCACTTCTGGCTCAGGGTGCCAGCCTGTAGATTTACATATCAGATCCAGGCCACTGCCTTTTGTTTCCACAATGGAGACCAGTGGTATGGATCCTGCATCTACACAGAAGTAAATATGGATCACAATATAATTTTTACTTATGTGACAGGCAGTTAAACTTACATTGGGGAAAATCAAAGACCTGTATTGTAAATGTACTATCAATAAACAATCACAATTGCTGATGTTTAACCAAGAGACCTTCTTCTAAATTCTAACTAACAACATCCCTTAAAGTGCATCATATGTCACATGATTCATTTAAATATTGTCAGTGTTAAGGACTGGGATTGCATCCCTGCTTAAACATGTAATCAATAGATGGAAGTCAATTTGACAAACAATTTATAATGTTGTGCATCTGAATTACTCATGCCTTTAACAGAAACTTCAAGATCAGCCTCCTCAAACCAGGTCGGCGTCTGACCCGAGCATTTAAATTTCCCCTCGTTAGAGAGTTTCACTTGGATCAGTTTTAATGAAATGTTGCCTCTCTGAAGGTCCTCTTTGAACAGAGCTGTTCTTCCTCTGTAGGAGTCACTCGGCCCCTCATCTATGTCTCTCTAGTTTTCATAAAGATGGACAGTAGCGAAGGCCATATCTGGTCTGTGCCACTGTACCTTCATGCCCACAGCACTGATGCTGGGTTGGAGGTTACGGGGCAAAATTACATAATTCCCCGCTAACACAAGAACAGGACCAGGTGGACCTAAGAATTGAAATTTAAAAAAGAAGAAGTCAGTTTTCATGATATCCAGGCAGTTGATTATCACGGACACACCCAGCAGTGGGTTATAGGTAAACATTCTAGTGACCACAAGAGGGTTCTGAGAGGACAATGTCGGGAATGGAGTTAATGGATTGGTATCAAACGCATAGAAAACGTGTTTGATGTGTTCGATACCATTCTATTAATTCCATTCCAGCCATTACTATGAGCCTGTCCTCCCCAATTAAGGTGCCACCAGCCACCTGTGCTAGTGATACATAGGCTAGTGGTCAATCGTCAAAAAGGGCTTTAGTTTTTGAGATACCCCTACCGAAGGTACAACCATGCTTTTCCATATCTCTAACGTCTCCCATTTATGAAATGGATGGTTGTGTAAAAATATTCTACTGCAAAAGTGGTTAAATTTATAGATATTGTGACACACTCCCTAAAGTCAAAAAGTGCAGAACAACGGCTGGCTGGAGGGGGGATGGGCCACAGGAGTTCATGTAACCCAATATTACAAGCTCTGATATTTCTAAAATGTGGAATACAAGTAGTCAGTTGTCTGCCCTACATACACTAACAGAAATACACTTCATCTTGGAAATATAGATCTGTAAACAAAGAGATACAATAGGCGAAATATCAACTATGAATATTTATGATGAATGTAAGCTTTACTTTTTGCTAGCTGATTCAATAGTCCAAGTCAAATCTGCTCTCATTTAGTGCTGTGTATTGTGGCTATTGTAATCGGCTCTAATGAAAACAAGTGGCCTTGCTCCTAAATCACACCTATAGCATAGCTGTGCAAAATTGTATGCAGCATCATCTGGATATGTGTGCAACAAAAGTTCAACATTCACCTTATGCTACCATTTCTGTCAAGCCATCTACTCATACAGTTTGATGCATACGTTCGATAAATCCAACATACGCACCACACAGAACGCACTGCAACTGCCTCTGCAACGCAATGCTGCAAGGCAAAATCAGCCTTTCATTGGAAATGAATATACTTCTGGAGTACCAAAATGCAATGACACTATCGGTGTGATCGAGGCGTCAGATACTGAAACTAATCATATTTTCCAGTCAGAGGTTCCTCTGTGGATTTTATGTTAAGCACCTACTCTTGCAATTACGTTAGCCCCCCCTAGATTTGACCACAAATCCAATTTGGCATCCAAAATGGTGGTTTAATTACCTATATTCGCTCTACATGTTTTAAAGGGAGACATTTTCAGATTTCTGTACTGTACTTATGACCTGGAAGACTATTTTTGTGTAATTCAACTATGTTGGGAATCCAATATGCACGTCATAATTACATTTAAAAACCTCTGTCTGGATATGGAAAAGTCAGCAGACCGCTTGGCATGGCAACACCAGATATTTTTAAGTCACAAGCCTCTGAGGATAAATAACACTGTTTATACCTGGTTCTAACCTGTGTAGATGCAATGGCTACAATGTCGACACGATCAGAATGTGGATAAGATCAGGACCAAGGACGCATGTTAGCACCAGGTATAAATGAGACTTAAGAGGCAACTCAGAGGCTCCAATGAAAGGAAAGAAAATCTACCCCTGGACTCTGACTCCCGGTCCCTAGTTTTACAACCCCCCACTGTGGTGTAATTTAAGCCTCCAGTATTGGGCTATTAGGTGACCACCTTACCATTTAGAAGTGAGTTTTGATTCCGTGATAGTCCAATATGGCTGCCTGAATACAACATGACCTTCTGCTGGCTCACTGCATTCGTGATGCACATTCACATGTTCCAGTTGCTCTTATGCTGTTTGGGTTTAGCTGGCATGTTGTTTCTTCCTGTCTGCCCTGGAATTGTGGTGTATGTTAACTTGGTGACCTAATTGTATATGAGGAGGATGCAACCACAAATGAGGACAAGCGCTTAAGGCAACATTGACAACAATGAAGCAACACAACCTGACACTCTTTGACAAGAAATGTAATCAACTTAGTGAGCCTTCACATTTCATAGGAATTGCACCTCTCCAATGTCAATGCCATCCTGAATCTCCCAGAAATGTCCTCGATAGGCCCTCTCCACCATCAGTCCCCCTCTGGCAGTTACTCCAGGCAGAAACACAATGGAACTGGACTGCCACACGCCATTCAACAGCCAAAATGCCATCTGGAAAGTGCTGTCAGGTATTTTGCTCGTATGTGAAGAATGAGCTCTCATATTGGGGTGACTGAGGTACTGGTCTGGGAAACTGTTCAGTAATCCCAACATCCCTATAAGGACATATGCCTTCTATGGCAAACAAGAGGCCTTTTAAGATGGTCAAACTTAAAGAAAGATGACTGTGATGGTGTATGGTGGCTGGGGATTGACTGTGAGATAGTGGCCTTTGTGCACCATGCTTGACCAACTCCATCTCCTCTGCAACCCAATTCCTGTCCATCTAAGCCCAGGGATCATCTTCAAATGTATGTGTGGATCTGTGCCATGTCCCTCACAACCAACGCTTCTTAGTTGTAGTCTATGACCTACACTCTAACTAACCTGAGGTCGCCCTCACAGGTTCTGTCACTCTCCTGATCTCCTGCTGGGCCTGCCCCAGACCATAATTACAGTCTACCACACACAGTTAATATCTGTTAATATCATTCATTATCAACTGAAAAGACTTCGAAAGGAATATGTAGGACTTGACCTGCAGGTCTTTTTGCCACATTCAACATAAACTCCAACAACATGTCAATTAGGTGTTGGAAAGATCTAAGGGCAGGTATGTTTATGACAGCTCCACATTCTCCTTCACAACCAGACAACCAACCATTCCACTACTGGAGTATCCCCATCATCATTCAGGCTGGAATAACATTCCAGTTAGTCAATGGGTCTCAATGGCATGTAAGCTGCATAGCTAAGTGCCTTCACCAAACTGTTGTAAAAAGGAAATTGATCACCCCATAGCCCCAATACCCCACCAGTCATAGTGGAAGAATATCAAACTACTGAAAGAGCTGCTTCCTGTGCTTGGCCCTTCTATGTTGAACATAATAAATGGCTCTCTATCCACCGGATGTGTACCAAACTCACTAAAAGTGGCAGTAATAAAGCCTCTCTTGAAAAAGCCAAACCTTGACCCAGAAAATATAAAAAACTATCGGCCTATATCGAATCTTCCATTCCTCTCAAAAATGTTTGAAAAAGCTGTTGCGCAGCAACTCACTGCCTTCCTGAAGACAAAACAATGTATACGAAATGCTTCAGTCTGGTTTTAGACCCCATCATAGCACTGATACTGCACTTGTGAAGGTGGTAAATGACCTTTTAATGGCGTCAGACTGAGGCTCTGCATCTGTCTTCGTGCTCCTAGACCTTAGTGCTGCCTTTGATACCATCGATCACCACATTCTTTTGGAGAGATTGGAAACCTAAATTGGTCTACAGGGACAAGTTCTGGCCTGGTTTAGATCTTATCTGTCAGAAAGATATCAGTTTGTCTCTGTGAATGGTTTGTCCTCTGACAAATCAACTGTAAATTTCGGTGTTCCTCAAGGTTCCGTTTTAGGACCACTATTGTTTTCACTATATATTTTACCTCTTGGGGATGTCATTCGAAAACATAATGTTAACTTTCACTGCTATGCTGATGACACACAGCTGTACATTTCAATGAAACATGGTGAAGCCCCAAAATTGCCCTCGCTAGAAGCCTGTGTTTCAGACATAAGGAAGTGGATGGCTGCAAACGTTTTACTTTCAAACTCGGACAAAACAGAGATGCTTGTTCTAGGTCCCAAGAAACAAAGAGATCTTCTGTTGAATCTGACAAATAATCTCGATGGTTGTAAAGTCGTCTCAAATAAAACTGTGAAGGACCTCGGCATTACTCTGGACCCTGATCTCTCTTTTGACGAACATATCAAGACTGTTTCAAGGACAGCTTTTTTCCATCTACGTAACATTGCAAATATCAGAAACTTTCTGTCCAAAAATGATGCAGAAAAATGAATCCATGCTTTTGTTACTTCTAGGTTAGACTACTGCAATGCTCTACTTTCCGGCTACCCAGATAAAGCACAAAATAAACTTCAGTTAGTGCTAAATACGGCTGCTAGAATCCTGACTAGAACCCAAAAATTTGATCATATTACTCCAGTGCTAGCCTCCCTACACTGGCTTCATGTTAAGGCAAGGGCTGATTTCAAGGTTTACTGCTAACCGACAAAGCATTACATGGGCTTGCTCCTACCTATCTTTCCGATTTGGTCTTGCTGTACATACCTACACGTACGCTACGGTCACAAGACGCAGGCCTCCTAATTGTCCCTAGAATTTCTAAGCAAACAGCTGGAGGCAGGGCTTTCTCCTATAAAGCTCAATTTTTATGGAATGGTCTGCCTACCCATGTGAGAGACGCAGACTCGGTCTCAACCTTTAAGTCTTTACTGAAGACTCATCTCTTCAGTGGGCCATATGATTGAGTGTAGTCTGGCCCAGGAGTGTGAAGGTGAACGGAAAGGCTCTGGAGCAACGAACCACCCTTGCTGTCTCTGCCTGGCCTGTTCCCCTCTCTCCACTGGGATTCTCTGCCTCTAACCCTATTACAGGGGCTAAGTCACTGGCTTACTGGTGCTCTTTCATGCCGTCCCTAGGAGGGGTGCGTCACTTGAGTGGGTTGAGTCACTGACGTGATCTTCCTGTCTGGGTTGGCGGCCCCTCCCCCTTGGGTTGTGCCGTGGCGGAGATCTTTGTGGGCTATACTCGGCCTTGTCTCAGGATGGTAAGTTGGTGGTTGAAGATATCCCTCTAGTGGTGTGGGGGCTCTGCTTTGGCAAAGTGGGTGGGGTTATATCCTTCCTGTTTGGCCCTGTCCGGGGGTATCATCGGATGGGGCCACAGTGTCTCCTGACCCCTCCTGTCTCAGCCTCCAGTATTTATGCTGCAGTAGTTTATGTGTCGGGGGCTAGGGTCAGTTTGTTATATCTGGAGTACTTCTCCTGTCTTATCCGGTGTCCTGTGTGAATTTAAGTATGCTCTCTCTAATTCACTCTTTCTCTCTTTCTTTCTCTCTCTCGGAGGACCTGAGCCCTAGGACCATGCCTCAGGACTACCTGGCATGATGACTCCTTGCTGTCCCCAGTCCACCTGGCCGTGCTGCTGCTCCAGTTTCAACTGTTCTGCCTGCGGCTATGGAACCCTGACCTGTTCACCGGACGTGCTACCTGTCCCAGACCTGCTGTTTTCAACTCTCTAGAGACAGCAGGAGCGGTAGAGATACTCTGAATGATCGGCTATGAAAAGCCAACTGACATTTACTCCTGAGGTGCTGACTTGCTGCACCCTTGACAACTACTGTGATTATTATTATTTGACCATGCTGGTCATTTATGAACATTTTAACATCTTGGCCATGTTCTGTTATAATCTCCACCCGGCACAGCCAGAAGAGGACTGGCCACCCCTCATAGCCTGGTTCCTCTCTAGGTTTCTTCCTAGGTTTTGGCCTTTCTAGGGAGTTTTTCCTAGCCACCGTGCTTCTACACCTGCATTGCTTGCTGTTTGGGGTTTTAGGCTGGGTTTCTGTACAGCACTTTGAGATATCAGCTGATGTAAGAAGGGCTATATAAATACATTTGATTTGATTTGATTTGATATCACCCTTGTTGGTGCAGCTTGCCCAGAATGTTAGCTGTGCAAGTTGGTCAGACCTCAGAACTACAGCCACCACTGGCTACTTTGTCTCCTCACGGACAAACTCATGTCCTGGTCCCCTCAAAGACTTTGAATAAACACTTAGTTTCAGTGGGGAGAAGAGGGGAAATGTTAGAGCTGCACATATACGCTACTAGAGTAGCTGACTGTTGTATTACAGGTTGCTTTCCTGTAACTTGGTTACGCTACTGTGTGCTTGTGTCGTGAAAGGCTTTTTACTATATATTGTGGAAATGCCCATTGTTTATTTGTTGTAAGTGTGTGAATGAGATTAAAAAATGAACACACGTTGAAAAACTAGTTGGCTTCGGCTATTAAAACACAACAGAGGCATATAGTGCACTCATAGTCCTAGTTATACCAAGAGCCTTATGAAACCTGTTTAAAGACAGAATAACACCACACCAAATAAACAAGGGAAACCATATGCAGGAGAATGTGTTTCAGTGTAATCATGTTGGCCATATTGGATTCAGAATAACATTTTCACCAAAACAGTTATTGACATAACCCACTCGGCACACACTGGTTGAATCAACGTTGTTTCCACGTCACTTCAATTAAATTACGTTGAACCAATGTGGTATAGACATTGAATTGATATCTGTGCCCAATGGGAAGTGCTATACACATTTTTTTTTTTAAGTCTCTAATTTACAAGATTCATTCATATTTACAGGTGATTTAACCAGGTAGGCTAGTTGAGAACAAGTTCTTATTTACAACTGTGACCTGGCCAAGAATAAAGCAAAGCAGTTCGACACATACAACAACACAGAGTTACACATGGAATAAACAGACATACAGTCAATAATACAATAGAAAAAGTCTATATACAGTGTGTGCAAATTAGGTAAGATAAGGCCATGGTGGCGAAGTCATTACAATATACCAAATTAAACACTGGAGTGATTGATGTGCAGAGATACTGGGGTGCAAAGGAGCAAGATAAATAAATAAATACAGTATGGGGATGAGGTAGTTGGATGAGCTATTTACAGATGGGCTATGTACAGGTGCAGTGATCTGTGAGATGCTCTGACAGCTGGTGCTTGAAGCTAGTGAGGGAGATATGAGTCTCCAGCCTCAGTGATTTTTGCAGTTCGTTCCAGTCATTGGCAACAGAAAACTGGAAGGAAAGGCGGCCAAAGGAGGAATTGGCTTTGGGGGTGACTAGTGAGATTTACCTGCTGGAGCGCGTGCTGTGGGTGGGTGCTGCTATGGTGACCAGTGAGCAGAGATAAGGCGGGGCTTTACCTAGCAGAGACTTGTAGATGACCTGGAGCCAGTGGGTTTGGCGATGAGTATGAAGCGATGGCCAGCCAATGAGAGCGTACAGGTCGCAATGGTGGGTAGTATATGGGGCTTTGGTGACAAACGGATGGCACTGTGATAGACTGCATCCAATGTGTTGAGTAGAGTGTTGGAGGCTATTTTGTAAATGACATCGCCAAAGTCGAGGATCGGTAGGATGGTCAGTTTTACGAGGGTATGTTTGGCAGCATGAGTGAAGGATGCTTTGTTGCAAAATTGGAAGCCAATTCTAGATATATTTTTGGTTTGGAGATGCTTAATGTGAGTCTGGAAGGAGAGTTTACAGTCTAACCAGACACCTAGGTATTTGTAGTTGACCACATATTCTAAGTCAGAACCGTCCAGAGTAGTGATGCTGGACGGGCGGGCAGGCGTGGGCAGCGATCAGTTGAGGAGCATGCATTTTGTTTTACTTGCATTTAAGAGCAGTTGGAGGCAACGGAAGGAGAGTTGTATGGCATTGAAGCTCGTCTGGAGGTTAGTTAACACAGTGTCCAAGGAAGGGCCAGAGGTATACAGAATGGTGTTGTCTGCGTAGAGGTGGATCAGAGAATCACCAGCAGCAAGAGCGACATCATTGATGTATACAGAGAAGAGAGTCGGCCCGAGAATTGAACCCTGTGGCACCCCCATAGAGAATGCCAGAGGTCCAGACAACAGGCCCTCCGATTTGACACACTGAACACTATCAGAGAAGTAGTTGGTGAACCAGGCGAGGCAGTCATTTGAGAAACCAAGGCTGTTAATTCTGCCGATAAGAATGTGGTGATTGACAGAGTTGAAAGCCTTGGGCAGGTCGATGAATACGGCTGCACAGTTATGTCTCTTATCGTTGGCGGTTATGAAATCATTTAGGACCTTGAGCGTGGCTGCTTTCCAATCTTTGGGAATCTCAGACGATACGAAAGAGAGGTTGAACAGGCTAGTAAATAGGGGTTGCAACAATTTCGGCATATCATTTTAGAAAGAGAGGGTCCAGATTGTCTAGCCCGGCTGATTTGTAGGGGTCCAGATTTTGCAGCTCTTTCAGAACATCAGCGGTCTGCATTTGGGTGAAGGAGAAATGGGGGAGGCTTGGGCGAGTTGCTGTGGGGGGTGCCGGGTAGTTGACCGGGGTAGGGGTAGCCAGGTGGAAAGCCCGGCCAGCCGTAGAAAAATGCTTATTGAAATTCTCAATTATAGTGGATTTATCGGTGGTGACAGTGTTTCCTAGCCTCAGTGCAGTGGGCAGCTGGGAGGAGGTGCTCTTATTCTCTATGGACTTTAGTGTCCCACAACCTTTTTGAGTTTGTGCTACAGGATGCAAATTTCTGTTTGAAAAAGCTAGCCTTAGCTTTCCTAACTGGCTGTGTATATTGGTTCCTAACTTCCCTGAAAAGTTGCATATCACGGGGGCTATTCAATGCTAATTCAGTACGCCACAGGATATTTTTGTGCTGGTCAAAGGCAGTCCGGTCCGGAGTGAACCTAGGGCTATATCTGTTCCTGGTTCAATTTTTTTTGAATGGAGCATGTGTAACGGCAGCCTTCCTCCTCTTCATCTGAAGAGGAGGTGTAGCAGGGATCGGACCAAGACGCAGCGTAGCTCGTGTTCAACATGTTTAATTAAATGAAACTGTGAACACTTACACAATACAAAATAACAAATGTGGCAAACCGATACAGCCCTATCTGGTGCAGCGAAAACACAAAGACAGGAAACAACCACCCACAAAATCCCAACACAAAACAAGCCACCTAAATATGATTCCCAATCAGAGACAACACAAAACATCTGCCTCTGATTGAGAACCATATTAGGCCAAACATAGAAACGGACAAACAAGACACAACATAGAATGCCCACCCAGCTCACGTCCTGACCAACACTAAAACAAGCAAAACACATAAGAACTATGGTCAGAACGTGACAGCATGCTTATTTAAGATGGTGAGGAAGGCATTTTTTTTTTAAATAACCAGGCATCCTCTACTGACGGGATGAGGTCAATATCATTCCAGGATACCCCTGCCAGGTCGATTAGAAAGGCCTGCTCGCTGAAGTGTTTTAGGGAGCGTTTGACAGTGATGAGGGGTGGTCGTTTGACCGCAGACCCATTACGGATGCAGGCAATGATCGCTGAGATCTTGGTTGAAAACAGCAGAGGTGTATTTGGAGGGCAAGTTGGTTAGGATGATATCTATGAGGGTGCCTGTGTTTACGGATTTGGGGTTGTACCTGGTAGGTTCATTGATAATTAGTGTGAGATTGAGGGCATCAAGCTTAGATTGTAGGATGGCCGGGGTGTTAAGCATGTCCCAGTTTAGATCACCTAGCAGCACGAGCTCTGAAGATAGATGGGGGGCAATCAATTCACATATGGTGTCCAGGGCACAGCTGGGGTCAGAGGGTGGTCTATAGCAAGCAGCAACGGTGAGAGACTTGTTTCTGGAAAGGTGATTTTTAAAGGTAGAAGCTCGAATTGTTTGGGTACAGACCTGGATAGTAAAGACAGAACTCTGCAGGCTATATCTGCAGTAGATTGCAACTCCGCCCCCTTTGGCAGTTCTATCTTGGCGGAAAATGTTATAGTTAGGGATGGACATTTCTGGGGTTTTGGTGGTCTTCCTAAGCCAGGATTCAGACACGGCTAAGACATCCGGGTTGGCAGAGTGTGCTAAAGCAGTGAATAAAACAAACTTAGAGAGGAGGCTTCTAATGTTAACATGCATGAAACCAAGGCTTTTACGGTTACAGAAGTCAACAAAGGAGAGCACCTGGGAAATAGGAGTGGAGCTAGGCACTGCAGGTCCTGGATTAACCTCTACATCACCAGAGGAACAGAGGAGGAGTAGGATAATGGTATGCTAAAGGCTATAAGAACTGGTCGTCTAGTACGTTCGGAACAGAGTGTAAAAGGAGCAGGTTTCTGGGCGCGATAGAATAGTTTTAACCTCCATCAGATGGTATTATGGCAGCCATCTTGGATTTTGGACTTCATTTAAGATTTGAGGCTAAATCCAGGGTGCTCCACCCTAACCCAACCATAACCCTACCATTAACCATTTTACATTTCAACTTCAATGGGGTAGGGACCTCCCAAGGATGTTTTCGATTATAGCCGATTACTATAGCCACAACATCGAAAAAAATGTATAACTAAGTATTTTGTAAGGTAGGAACATACAGCAATGAATGAGTCGAACCCATGTTTGTATGCAGCTTTATTAACTCAATGATATATATATATATTTTTTTACATTGATTGCAAACTGATATGTGACATGTATTAATGTCAAAATACAATGCTAAACAGGCAAGCATAAAACTTTATTTTATTTTTTTGCTACAAATTTGGGACGCTTGGGGTCGCCACTGCTTGTTACCTTCAGACGAGTCCCGTAGAGCAATACAGAGAACACCATCGTGTTTGAGAGTCTCCCTCTTCCATAGTGGGCAAACCGTTCGGACGTTACAGACGTTTTCGTGAGACTGATTTTTGGGATGTCTCATGGTCTGATAAACACCGCTGCAGCTCTGCCATCTTTCACCGCAGACGCAGAAGGCCGCCATAGGCGGATGCGGTGGAATGAGATATCAGATATCTGTAGTTTAAATTGAAGGATGTTGATGGGGATTTTTTTATGTTACTTATTATGTCGACTCTAGAGGGTTTTAAGAGAGCCGCAACACAACAGGATGAGAAAGGAAGATATGGTCAATGGTCAATCATATGCATCAATAGGAATTTATATAGATCAATGTTACATTAACACTCACCTTCATCAATAAGATTGGACCATATCAATAACATCAGTCAGTATCGGTGATATTGTTGAAGAATGTGTCTGGCTGGTTCAAGGCTTTCTAGGGCAGCTAATAACTCAGGCCAGACAAAATATGAAGGGAAGTTTTAATACTTTTACAGTGTTCCTCATCAGGGGAAACTCTTGACCATCGTTTTTTTCTGTTGCTCCTCAGGCCTTATTTGCACTACACCTGCTAAAGTGACTCAGCAAGCTAACGTCCTATCAAAAATACGAACATCGATTCCATTTAAGTAACGGTTCCCAAAAAAATAGTACTTTACGCTTAAAAATGCTTGATATCATTTCTATAGATTTGGACGAGACAGTGAGGGTTGTCAGAGAATTCCCCACATATAACACACAACTGGAGAGACCACTGGTCTGCTAAACAAGACTCTGCACTCTGCCGATGAAGAGAGAGGAAGTTCAAAACGCCATTCTAGAATTTCCTCATTCTAAAATAGCGTTCACATCCTCAAATAACAATTTATCTAGAAACCTCTACAAAGCACATCAGTGTCTCATGTCATGCTGCTCTTCACAAGCTTGGCATACAGCTGTCAATCAAGTAACTTCAATATAATTCATCATTGTTTTACCATGTGGTCATTCTAAATATACAGTAAATACATTAAAAGAAGAGTAGAGAAAAGAAAGCAGTTTGTTGACAGTGTCGGTTGGAAACATTCATCAAGGTGTTCCTTGGCTGGCTGACAGACAGATGCCAACAAGAAGTCAAGGCAGAGCAGGAAGAGATGAGAAAAGTCAGTTTCAGGAGAGTTGATTCTTTTTGGGATTGTTGTTGTTATTTGTGCTAAGTGTTTGGCCGCGTGGGTTAAAGCAGCATTCATAATGTTTCTCAGACTTAAAGCTATGTCACTGTTCCAGTTTCTCCACTGTCCATCCTGGAACAAAGGCCTACATCTCTATTCTCTAAGGCCTTCAGAGAGAGACTCTGTGGGAATGTCCTGCCATTGGCGGCGTGTGTCTTTAGTTCAGTTATTAGCCAAGCCTGATTGGCTGTTTGTGTACTCAGGTTCAGTCAGTTTGTCCAAGGTCCTCTGAGCTCCAGCCTCTTACTCTGAGAAAAGACATTCAGACTGTGTGTGTGTGTGTGTGTGTGTGTGTGTGTGTGTGTGTGTGTGTGTGTGTGTGTGTGTGTGTGTGTGTGTGTGTGTGTGTGTGTGTGTGTGTGTGTGTGTAATGGCACGTACAGTGTTTAACAGTTTTTGTGTTTCCATGTGCGAGACTGTGTGTGTTAGACAGTGTGTGTGATGTAGAAGATAAACTCCATGTCCATGGCTGTCTGTGGTACTCTGGCTGAACCTCCGTGGATGACGGGGATCAGAGCGCTGTCTAGCTCGTTCATATAGCGCTGGGGTAGGAGCCTGCCTCCTGAACCGGCCTGGTACTCCACCTGACACACACACACACACACACACACACACACACACACACACACACACACACACACACACACACACACACACACACACACACACACACACACACACACACACACACACACACACTTCAGTTAAGATCCTTAATATCCTTACAGTTTTGTTTGGCTCCAGTGGGTCTCGTTTCTAGAATATTAAATCAACCAATCGATCAATCAAATGTTTTTATAGCTCTGTTCACAGATACATTTGTCACAAAGTGATACCCATTCATAGCATTACAGTGTGTTAGTACATTAGTTACCATGTCAGTGTGTGTGGAGACTCTGAGGGCGAGGGAGTTGATGCCGCTGGCTGAGAGGACAGAGAGGTGAGGGGTCAGAGCACTACAGCTGGCCACAGCCATCTCCCTGTGGAACACATTGCAGGACGACAGCACTGCAGACAGGGACATGTCTGGAGTCTTCAGCCAGTAGAACACCTGGAGGGAGAGACAGACAGAAGAATGGCGTTCGACAGGTACAGACAGACAGGTTTGAGTGACTGAATGTGTGTGTTTACAAGTGTGCGTTTCAGAGAGATGTGAATCAGAAGGTGAACAGAACTCCATGTCTGTATGTATGACCTGTGTGTTTGTGTCCTACCTCAGTACACCTGATGGTGCGTCCGTCCGACTCAAATTCTGTGTCCTGCTGCATCCTCACACTGTGGACCCCCTCCAGAGGTTTCCTGTCTACACCACTGGTCACACTACAGGTACATACACACATTAATTAATTAATTGACTAATCATGCACCAGGGAGAAGATCACCATTATGTGTATATGAGTCTGTATGTTTTAGTGTGTATCATATCCCTTACCCAGCGTTGACAGGGGAGCTCCAGTCAATCCAGCGGACGGTGACATTGTCCCGGAGCTCCCCTCCGTCAGCCTTGCCACAGGGGATGTGGAAGTCAGTCTGCCCCCTCAGGGCGGCACGCAGGGCCTCCATGGTCTCTGGGGGGATCTGAACCATCAGGCCGTCCTCCACGATGCTCGACTTGGCGATGAAGCCTGACGAGGCCTTCAGAGCCCCGTTGAACACCACGAAGCTGGCCCCCGTCACTATAGAATAACACAATAATACACTGGTTAGAATAACACAATATCATAGATAAAATTCCAGCAGATTTACCGATTTAGTTTGAATTCTGGTTTGGTACTGATAAAAGACAAGGACACAAATCAAGTATATTCTTTCATTTAATTACAAATAATATGTTTTAACAAACAGAAAGACAAGCAAGGACTACTTAATGTTTCAACTAGTCAAGACCACAACTCCAAAAGAAACACCTGCTTCATATCTGGGACGTATTCATTATCCACCAAATAGAAAAAAACACTGATTGAAACAGGGGTGGGCTACATATAGTTGTCCAATAAGAAACATTCTTTATCATTTTCTGTTGCAAAACAATTTAGATTTTGCCCTAATGAACACAACCCTGGTTTCTGAAGCAAAAAAAAAAAACAGTTTATTCTGACCTCTAGTGGGCAATCTGGGTTGTTACTGACCTGTGCGTGTCTTGCCAGGCTGGCTGTTGGCCTGGGTCTGATAGGTGCCCTCGTTGTTCTGGAAACAGACCAGGTGGGAGTCAGCCTCTGAGCTGAACCCGGCACCCACACTGATCACATGCTCGTTAGACGCATTCACAACCTTCAGCATCTAGAAAAAACGCACATATACACTACCGGTCAAAAGTTATAGAAACACTGTTATTCTACAATGTATAGGTGAAAACATTAAAGCTATGAAATAACAGACATGGAACCATGTAGTAAACAAAAAAGTGTTAAACAATTCAAAATATATTTTATATTTGAGATTCTTCAAATAGCCACCCTTTGCCTTGATATCAGCTTTGCAGTCTGGCATTCTCTCAACCAGCTTCACCTGGAATGCATTTCCACTAGTCTTGAAGAAGTTCCCACATATGCTGAGCACTTGTTGGCTGCTTTTCCTTAACTCTGCGGTCCCGACTCATCCCAAACCATCACAATTTGGTTGAGGTCGGGGGATTGTGGAGGCCAGGTCATCTATTGCAGCACTCCATTTACATTTTTTTATTTTTTTTATTTTATCTTTATTTAACTAGGCAAGTCAGTTAAGAACAAATTCTTATTTTCAATGATGGCCTAGGAACAGTGGGTTAACTGCCTTGTTCAGGGGAAGAACAACAGATTTTTACTTTGTCAGCTCTGGGATTCGATCTTGCAACCTTTCGGTTACTAGTCCAATGCTCTAACCACTAGGCTACCTGCCGCCATCGCTCTCCTTCTTGGTAAAATAGCCCTTACACAACCTGGGTCAGTGTTGGGTCATTGTCCTGTTGAAAAACAAATGATAGTGGGACCAAGCTCAAACCAGATGGGATGGCGTATCGCTGCAGAATTCTGTGGAAGCCATACTGGTTAAGTGTGCCTTGAATTATAAATAAATCACAGTGTCCCCAGCAAAGTACCCCCACACCATAACACCTCCTCCTCCATGCTTTACGGTGGGAAATACACATGTGGAAAACATCCGTCCACCCACACCTCGTCTCACAAAGACACGGCAGTTGGAACCAAAAAGAAAGGCACACCTGTTAATTGAAATGCATTCCAGGTGACTACCTCATGAAGCTGGTTGAGAGAATGCCAAGAGTGTGCAAAGCTGTCATCAAGGCAAAGGGTGGCTACTTGAAGAATCTAAAATATATTTATTTTGATTTGTTAAACACTTTTTTGGTTACTACATGATTCAATGTGTTATTCCATAGTTTTGATGTCTTCACTATTATTCTACAATGTAGAAAATAGTAAAAATAAGAAAAACTGTGTAGTTATACAGTAATGCACCAAAAAAAACACATGCACACCAGGGTTTCCGTTAAGAAAATTTGGCAGCGGACAAATGACAGGCAAGATTTAAAATCACCAGATGTATGAGAAAACTCCCAGAGCCATTTGCATTGGGTGCTTAACTGTGCTCAGAATGACAGACAGTACCAGCCCTCCTATTAGGCAGGAGGACCACTAGGGCGGCAGATTGACGAGGTTGGAATTTTCTGAGCTAAACTGAACAAGATGCACCTCCAACAACATATGTTGCCCCCTGATAAGCAGTACCCACTTTTCCAAAGATAGTCAGGTACGCAAAATATTTAGCTTGTCCAGGGTGCTGTTGGAGAGACGCAGTGCTGCAGAGCTACACGTACACTGTCAAAGTCATCAAATATAAATCAAGGCAAGGCCATTGGCCTTCAAGAGATGCCCAATCTGCCAGGGCACCAAGGCCATCTGCTAGGGCACCAAGGCCATCTGCTAGGGCACCAAGGCCATCTGCTAGGGCACCAAGGCCATCTGCTAGGGCACCAAGGCCATCTGCTAGGGCACCAAGGCCATCTGCTAGGGCACCAAGGCCATCTGCCAGGGCACCAAGGCCATCTGCTAGGGCACCAAGGCCATCTGCTAGGGCACCAAGGCCATCTGCTAGGGCACCAAGGCCATCTGCTAGGGCACCAAGGCCATCTGCCAGGGCACCAAGGCCATCTGCTAGGGCACCAAGGCCATCTGCTAGGGCACCAAGGCCATCTGCTAGGGCATCAAGGCCATCTGCCAGGGCACCAAGGCCATCTGCTAGGGCACCAAGGCCATCTGCTAGGGCATCAAGGCCATCTGCTAGGGCACCAAGGCCATCTGCTAGGGCATCAAGGCCATCTGCTAGGGCACCAAGGCCATCTGCTAGGGCATCAAGGCCATCTGCCAGGGCACCAAGGCCATCTGCTAGGGCACCAAGGCCATCTGCCAGGGCACCAAGGCCATCTGCTAGGGCACCAAGGCCATCTGCTAGGGCATCAAGGCCATCTGCCAGGGCACCAAGGCCATCTGCTAGGGCACCAAGGCCATCTGCTAGGGCACCAAGGCCATCTGCTAGGGCACCAAGGCCATTAACCAAAATAGCCAATTAAAATCGATTTGAAAACCAAAAAACATGAGCTTTTCTGTTAAGAAAAACTTAAGTGTATGTTTGTAAAATGTACAGAACTTTTTATCAGACTTTTGATTACATATAGGCTAAACGCCAGCCATGTTGCACAAATATAATGTAGGATAATTAATATTAACGTCTGAAGGCTTGAATCTGACATACTCGAAGCACTGTTCGTTTAGATCGGAGAGAAAGGCCAGTGCCTGTTGCGCACCGCAACATCACCCTTCTGGCAATCTGAGTGGAGGCAGTCAGCTTTTCTGAAACTATTTAAACATAATTGTTTAAAACAAGGGCTTTTTTTTGTTTCAAAGTAGCCTATCCAAATCCCGACCATAAGAATGATGAAATGACATTCAAAACAGTATTTATCATGTTCTATCGGTTTTCTAAAGGCACAATCCTTGTCATATTCACAACCCTTGTCATATTCACAATCCTTGTCATATTCACAACCCTTGTCATATTCACAACCCTTGTCATATTCACAATCCTTGTCATATTCACAACCCTTGTCATATTCACAACCCTTGTCATATTCACAACCCTTGTCATATTCACAACCCTTGTCATATTCACAACCCTTGTCATATTCACAACCCTTTTCATATTCACAACCCTTGTCATATTCACAACCCTTTTCATATTCACAACCCTTGTCATATTCACAACCCACAACCCTTGTCATATTCACAATCCTTGTCATATTCACAACCCTTGTCATATTCACAACCCTTGTCATATTCACAACCCTTGTCATATTCACAATCCTTGTCATATTCACAACCCTTGTCATATTCACAACCCTTGTCATATTCACAACCCTTGTCATATTCACAACCCTTGTCATATTCACAACCCCTGTCATATTCACAACCCATGCTAGTTGTTGCATCTTTAGATCTTCCCTCTCAACATTTCTAAAATAGATGTTCATCTCTGTCACATAGGCTATGGAACCGCTCGCATCATGTGCGCTGTTTAGAATGGTGTTTTCCTGGGAACCCTGAGACACACACACATTGGTCTTACCTCAGGGAAGCTGCTCTTGGGAATGTCGATGTAGCTGTGGCCCATCTCCATGTGGATCCTCAGACCCTCCACAGCAGGCAGACTGTACTGGTAGTTCCTCAGGTCCTGTTGATGATCACAACACACACGTCACCGGTTTATTTTGGGGACATTAATAGTATGTGGCCTACACATCTCTTTAAAGTCATTATTGGACAGAAATTACACACTGTGTGTGTGTGTGTGTGTGTGTGTGTGTGTGTGTGTGTGTGTGTGTGTGTCTGAGTGAGTGAGTGAGTGAGTGAGTGAGTGAGTGAGTGAGTGAGTGAGTGAGTGAGTGAGTGAGTGAGTGACTTAGTGAGAGACGTTCGTTCGTTCATGTGTTCTGAAGGCAGCAAACCTAACTGCTGTACCACCTGAGACCACTAAAGGCTCCCCTCTCCTCCCGCCAGACAACAGCTGTCAGGGAACCAAACTACTGCAGTATGTTCTCCCATCGGAGACCTGATCTAGCTCTGTGTGTCATTTCTGTCCTCCGTCTCTAATTTTATTTTATTTATTTATTTCACCTTTATTTAACCAGGTAGGCCAGTTGAGAACACGTTCTCATTTACAACTGTGACCTGGCCAAGATAAAGCAAAGCAGTGCGACACAAACAACAACACAGAGTTACACGTGGAATAAACAAACATACAGTCAATAATACAATAGAAAAAGTCTATATACAGTGTGTGCTAATGAGGTAGGATAAGGGAGGTAAGGCAATAAATAGGCCATAGTGGTGAAATAATTCCAATATAGCAATATTGTCTGGCCTCCTGCGGGAAAACACACTGCACAGCATACGGCTCAGTGATCATCACAGACGATCAGGGAGACGGGTCTTAACTCTGCTTTACATCAGGGCTAGAGACCTACATTTACTGCCTGGCTTCAGTGTGATGTGAATGGTTATTATCAATGTTTTAGAGTGATCAAATTGCTAAAAGAAAAGGAAATACTCTAAAATACATGAGATTTACAATACAAAACTCCAGCTACTGTATTCTTTATGTGTATGTGTGTGTGTGTGTGTTTTCAGTACTTACAGCCAACAGGTTCATGATGGTGTGTCCTGTCTCTCTGAACACAGTTTCTCTGAAGCGGACGCTGACCAGAGTGCTGGGGTACACTGCAAAAAAAAACCCAAAGGTAATTAGAATCAGGCTCCACATTCATCTAAACACTTGTTGTAACAATTTCATTATTATTTCACCATGTCATTACTGTAAGTTATGGGCGCGTGAGTAAAGTGAAAGCAGAGGTGATCGCAGTAGTCTACAGTCTACAGCAGATATCTAGGTTTGAAATAGCTATCAAAACAGATTTGACTTTGAAAAGCAGTCAAAGTGAATAGCCTTCTAAAGCGAATTACCATGAACACTACATGACCAAATGTGGACACCTGGTTGTCGAACATCTCATTCCAAAATCATGGGCATTAATATGGAGTTGGTCCCCCTTTGCTGCTGTTGGTCCCCCCAATAACAGCCTCCACTCTTCTGGGAAGGCTTTCCACTAGATGTTGGAACATTGCTGCGGGGACTTGCTTCCATTCAGCCACAAGAGCATTACTGAGGTCGGACACTGATGTTGGGTGATTAGGCCTGGCTCGCAGTCGGTGTTCCAATTCATCCCAAAGGTGTTTGATTGTGTTGAGGTCAGGGCTCTGTCAAGGCCAGTCAAGTTCTTCCACACAGATCTCGACAAACCATTTCTGTATGGACCTCGCTTTGTGCACGGGGGCATTGTCATGCTGAAATAGGAAAGGGCCTTCCCCAAACTGTTGCCACAAAGTTGAAATCACAGAATTGTCTAGAATGTTATTCTAAGCAGTAGCGTTAAGATTTCCCTTCACTGGAACTAAGGGGCCTAGCCCAAACCATGAAAAAGAGCCCCAGACCATTATTCCTCCTCCACCAAACTTTACAGTTGGCACTATGCGTTGGGGCAGGTAGCGTTCTCCTGGCATCCACCAAACACAGATTAGTCCGTCGGACTGCCAGATGGTGAAGCGTGATTCATCACTCCAGAGAACGCGTTTCCACTGCTCCAGAGTCCAATGGCGGCGAGCTTTACACCACTCCAGCCGATGCTTGGTGATCTTAGGCTTGTGTACGGCTGCTCGGCCACGGAAACCCATTTCATGAAGCTCCCGACGAACAGTTCTTCGGCTGACGTTGCTTCTTGTGGTGACGTTGCTTCCAGAGGCAGTTTGGAACTCGGTAGTGAGTGTTGCAACCGAGGACAGAGGATTTTTACACGCTACGTGCTTCAGGACTCGGCGGTCCCATTCTGTGAGCTTGTGTTGCCTACAACTTCGCGGCTGAGCCGCTGTTGCTCCTAGACGTTTCCACATCACCATAACAGCACTTACAGTTGACCGGGGAAGCTCGAGCAGGGTAGAAATTTGAACAACTGACTGGTTGGAAAGGTGGCATCCTATGACGGTGCCACGTTCAAATTCACTGAGCTCTTCGGTAAGGCCATTCTACTGCCAATGTTTGTCTATGGAGATTGCATGGCGGTGTGCTCGATTTTATACACCTGTCAGCAACGGGTGTGGCTGAAATAGCCAAATCCACGAATTTGAAGGGGCGTCTTTTGTATATATAGTGTATATACTTTTGTATATATAGTGTACACTGAGTGTACAAAACATTAAGGAGACCTTCCTAATATTTAATTGCACCCCCCTTTTGCATTCACGACAGATTCAATTTGTCTGGGCATGAACTCTACAAGGTGTTGAAAGCGTTCTACAGGGATGCTGGCCCATGTTGACTCCAACATTTCTGTCAAGTTGGCTGGATGTCCTTTGGGTGGTGGACCATTCTTGATACACACGGGAAACTGTTGAGCGTGAAAAACCCAGCAGCGCTGCAGTTCTTGACACAAACCAGTGCGCCTGGCACCTACTACCATACCCAGTTTAAAGACACAAATATTTTGTCTTATCCATTCACCCTCTGAATGGCACACATACACAATCCATGTCTCAGTTGTCTCAAGGCTTAAAAATCCTTCTTTCACCTGTGACATCAATAGCTTTCACCTGGATTCACCTGGATTCACCTGGTCAGTCTAAGTGTTGGAAAGAGCAGGTGTTCATAATGTTTTGTATACTCAAGTGTATTTATTCCCACTGAACTTAGACAGGCTAGTAACTGTTGGGGGCTCACCACTGTGTTCTGCTCCCAGCCGTAGCAGCAGTCTGAGGGGGAACACTTTGGCCCAGGGCACCTCCAGCCTCTGGATGAGCAGACCACAGAGGAAGGGCTGTGGGGGCAGACAGAGGCCCTCCAGGGGCTGGAAGGTAGGGGAGTAAAACAGCACGCCGCCGTGCTCCTTACTCCCCAGGAAACTACCTGTAAACGCCACGTTGCCCAGCTCCTCTACATACTTCCCTGGAGGAGAGGAGGGAGAGACACATAGTGGGCAGTGTGTGTGTGTGGCTTTCTAGGTGTCCTGGTAGATGGAGTGGCGTGGCAGAGTGTGTGTGTGTGGGTGTCCTGGTATGTGTGTTACCTCTCTGTGCGTCCTGGTAGATGGAGTGGCGTGGCAGAGTGTGTGTGTGTGGGTGTCCTGGTATGTGTGTTACCTCTCTGTGCGTCCTGGTAGATGGAGTGGCGTGGCAGAGTGTGTGTGTGTGGGTGTCCTGGTATGTGTGTTACCTCTCTGTGCGTCCTGATAGATGGAGTGGCGTGGCAGAGTGTGTGTGTGTGGGTGTCCTGGTATGTGTGTTACCTCTCTGTGCGTCCTGGTAGATGGAGTGGCGTGGCAGAGTGTGTGTGTGTGGGTGTCCTGGTATGTGTGTTACCTCTCTGTGCGTCCTGGTAGATGGAGTGGCGTGGCAGAGTGTGTGTGTGTGGGTGTCCTGGTATGTGTGTTACCTCTCTGTGCGTCCTGGTAGATGGAGTGGCGTGGCAGAGTGTGTGTGTGTGGGTGTCCTGGTATGTGTATTACCTCTCTGTGCGTCCTGATAGATGGAGTGGCGTGGCAGAGTGTGTGTGTGTGGGTGTCCTGGTATGTGTATTACCTCTCTGTGCGTCCTGATAGATGGAGTGGCGTGGCAGAGTGTGTGTGTGTGGGTGTCCTGGTATGTGTATTACCTCTCTGTGCGTCCTGGTAGATGGAGTGGCGTGGCAGAGTGTGTGTGTGTGGGTGTCCTGGTATGTGTGTTACCTCTCTGTGCGTCCTGATAGATGGAGTGGCGTGGCAGAGTGTGTGTGTGTGGGTGTCCTGGTATGTGTGTTACCTCTCTGTGCGTCCTGGTAGATGGAGTGGCGTGGCAGAGTGTGTGTGTGTGGGTGTCCTGGTATGTGTATTACCTCTCTGTGCGTCCTGATAGATGGAGTGGCGTGGCAGAGTGTGTGTGTGTGGGTGTCCTGGTATGTGTGTTACCTCTCTGTGCGTCCTGATAGATGGAGTGGCGTGGCAGAGTGTGTGTGTGTGGGTGTCCTGGTATGTGTGTTACCTCTCTGTGCGTCCTGGTAGATGGAGTGGCGTGGCAGAGTGTGTGTGTGTGGGTGTCCTGGTATGTGTATTACCTCTCTGTGCGTCCTGGTAGATGGAGTGGCGTGGCAGAGTGTGTGTGTGTGGGTGTCCTGGTATGTGTATTACCTCTCTGTGCGTCCTGGTAGATGGAGTGGCGTGGCAGAGTGTGTGTGTGTGGGTGTCCTGGTATGTGTATTACCTCTCTGTGCGTCCTGGTAGATGGAGTGGCGTGGCAGAGTGTGTGTGTGTGGGTGTCCTGGTATGTGTGTTACCTCTCTGTGCGTCCTGGTAGATGGAGTGGCGTGGCAGAGTGTGTGTGTGTGGGTGTCCTGGTATGTGTATTACCTCTCTGTGCGTCCTGGTAGATGGAGAGGTAGAGTGTGAACAGGTCTTTGGGCAGAGCCCTCTCCTCTGGCAGAACCTCCAGGATGAACACTATCTCCCTCTGTCCCACAGTCTGTAGACCACTGGAGCCCATACACCAGCATTTCCTACAGCAGTCTACAGCACAGTAGACATACACACAGTGAGGATACACAAATACAGACACACATTGCCTGCAAAACACCTACGACCACAATCTGATAAAAATAACAGAGATACATACACACAGGATACACATTCGTTTTTAGAATGGGCCTAGGGGTACATCTCAATACTCTCCTTGTCAACTTTGCTTTAATAAGAACTGATCTGAAAGAATTGGACAGGTGAAAGCTAGCCCCCAGTAGGCATCGGCTAGGCTACATTGCTTCACTTGTCCCGTCTTTACAGATCAGTGCAGATGAAGGAAAGGATACAAGAGGAAGACACTTCACATTATTGAGATGTACCCCAGGAAGAATAGGAGGGTAGAGATGGGTGTTCAACTCACAGGTGACCAGTTTGACGTTGACCAGCAGGTTTGCGTTGAGGACAAAGGTCAAAGGTCGCGGCCCTCCCTCCTCCAATAGGAGAAGGATCTGGCAGGGGGCGGGGCGCTCCTCCACCAATAGATCCCCCCCTCCTTCCTCCTCTCCGGTGGTGATGAGTAGAGGTGGCAAACCCTCCTCATCCTCTGGCAGCAGACTGGGGCTCCTCTCCACACAGCCCCCCATCCCACACAGCAGGCTGTAGTCCCAGGGTCCTGACACTGGGGGGCGCACCACCTCCACTGGGGTCGACACACCACCCTCTGATACCGCTGCAGAGCCAGGGGACACTCTGCTGCCAGCCTGGAGGACACAGACGGATAAGAGATGGATGAATAGACGTATTAACATACAGAAAGAGAGATAAATGTATGTATGTGTCAAGGTTACATGTGTATGTGCACTTTATGTGTGTTTCTGTGTGGGGTCTAGCCACATTCGTGTGTCTCAGTGATGCCTCTTACTGTAGGTGGGTCAGGTGTGACAGGGCTGGACTCCTGGGAGCCCCTCCTGCCGGTCACAGAGAGCCTGGTGGTGTTGGCCACCTCTCCATTGGGCAGGATGCCATCTGCAAACCACACACGCTTCTGCTCACGAGGACAACCTGACACATGCACCACACAGGGACAGGAACTTCTGTCACTTCCCCTTTCATTTCAACTGTTGTTTAGATTAGAGTGTCAAAATTAATATAAATGTGAAACAAACCGAAAATAAAACAAGAAATACAAAATCAGAAAAAAATACAAATAAAATGTAATCATAACCAAACTGTGGCTGAATAAGCTATTCTATGGGGAGTAACAGGATGTTTACCGCTTTTGGGACTACGGTTACACAACTAGCGACTACAACGGCCCATGTAGGGTTGCATACGTACCATCGCTGCCAGGGTTTTTGAGCACGGAGACAGGCACCATGACGGTGGGCGGGGGGGAGTTGAGGGTGCCTGCAGCCCGGGCCTGCTGCATGGGGGGGATGGTGCTGCAGTACTCTGACGGGACGTTGGGGTTGGGGCTCGGACCTGGCGGACTCCTCATACGCTCCAGCGCCTGGGCTAGAGGGGAGAGGGAGGGGAGAGACAGGTAGGTACAGTCGTGGCCATAAGTTTTGAGAATGACACAAATATTAATTTTCACAATGTCTGCTGCCTCAGTTTGTATGATGGCAATTTGCATATACTCCAGAATGTTATGAAGAGTGATCAGATGAATTGCAATTAATTGCAAAGTCCCTCTTCGCCATGAAAATGAACTGAATCCCCAAAAAACATTTCCACTGCATTTCAGCCCTGCCACAAAAGGGCCAGCTGACATCATGTCAGTGATTCTCTCATTAACACAGGTGTGAGTGTTGACGAGGACAAGGCTGGAGATCACTCTGTCATGTTGATTGAGTTCGAATAACAGACTGGAAGCTTCAAAAGGAGGGTGGTGCTTGGAATCATTTTCTTCCTCTGTCAACCATGGTTACCTGCAAGGAAACACGTGCCGTCATCATTGCTTTGCACAAAAAGGGCTTCACAGGCAAGGATATTGCTGCCAGTAAGATTGCACCTAAATCAACCATTTATTGGATCATCAAGAACTTCAAAGAGAGCGGTTCAATTGTTGTGAAGAAGGCTTCAGGCCACCCAAGAAAGTCCAGCAAGTGCCAGGACCCTCTCCTAAAGTTGATTCAGCTGCGGGATCGGGGCACCACCAGTACAGAGCTTGCTCAGGAATGGCAGCAGGCAGGTGTGAGTGTGTCTGCATGCACAGTGAAGCGAAGACTTTTGGAGGATGGCCTGGTGTCAAGAATGGCAGCAAAGAAGCCACTTCTCTCCAGGAAAAACATCAGGGACAGACTGATATTCTGCAAAAGGTACAGGGACTGCTGAGGACTGGGGTAAAGTCATTTTCTCTGATGTTTGGGGCATCCGGAATAAAGCTTGTTCTAGAGAAGACAAGGTGAGCGCTACCATCAGTCCTGTGTCATGCCAACAGTAAAGCATCCTGAGACCAGTCATGTGTGGGGTTGCTTCTCAGCCAAGGGAGTGGGTTCACTGACAATTTTGCCTAAGAACACAGCCATGAATAAAGAATGGTACCAACACATCCTCCGAGAGCAACTTCTCCCAACCATCCAGGAACAGTTTGGTGACAAACAATACCTTTTCCAGCCTTATGGAGCACCTTGCCATAAGGCAAAAGTGATAACTAAGTGGCTTGGGGAACAAAACATTGATATTTTGGGTCCATGGCCAGGAAACTCCCCAGACCTTAATCCCATTGAGAACTTGTGGTCAATCCTCAAGAGGCGGGTGGACAAACAAAAACCCACAAATTCTGACAAACTCCAAGCATTGATTTTGCAAGAATGGGCTGCCATCAGTCAGGATGTGGCCCAGAAGTTAATTGACAGCATGCCAGGGCGGATTGAGGAGATCTTGAAAAAGAAGGCTCAACACTGCAAATATTAACTCTTTGCATCAACTTCATGTAATTGTCAATAAAAGCCTTTGACACTTATGAAATGCTTGTAATTATACTTCAGTATTCCATAGTAACATCTGACAAAAATATCTAAAGACACTGAAGCAGCAAACTTTGTGGAAATTAATATTTGTGTCATTCTCAAAACTTTTGGCCACGACTGTAGAGGTAGGCAGAGAGGAAAAAGCATTAGCATACAAACATGGGACATGAACACAGACAGAGGTCAGGGGGCAAGACCGAGTACACAATTTGTATACAGTATGTACATAGATCTGGACATGATTTTCAATACACAGAGATGCATACACGGATGTACAAACTGATCTAGACATATTATGTTCTGTGCTATAGCTAATTAACATTGTTGTATGGAATGTTTGGCATGAAGTAGAAGCATTTCTTGTATATAGCCTCTGTAAACGTAAATGGTGAACTGTAATCAAAACAACCGTTCCACCACCTCTCCTGGCCAGACACTCCAATATGCATACAGCAATCTACTGTAGACAGATGGAGGCCCAGCATCACATGGAGACAGCTCTCCCTTTTACACTACTGAGCCCTACAGAGCTGAACCAAGCCAAGCTGTACTGGGCTGGCCTGGTTACGCATCCAGTTGCTGGCCCCGTGCTGGAAAAGACAATGTCAGAGCCAGCAAAGCGAAGTTTAGGTCGGCCCTATTGTGTGAATCAGGCAAGAGTGAGCGCGCAATGATGGGGAAAACAAGAGAATGGAGAGAGACAGAGAGCGAGAGGGCGAGATGGGGAGAGCGAGAGATGGGAAGAATGAGGGCGAGAAAGGGAGAGAGAGAGAGGGCGAGAAAGGGAGAGAGAGAGGGAGAGAGAGAGAGAGCGGGCGAGAGAGGGCGAGAGAGAGGGCGGACGAGAGAGAGAGGGCAAGAGAGAGAGGGTGAGAGAGAGGTAGGGCGAGAGAGAGAGTGAGAGAAAGGTAGGGCGAGAGAGAGAGTGAGAGAAAGGTAGGGCGAGAGAGAGAGAGGTAGGGCGAGAAAGAGGGCGAGAGAGAGAGAGGGCGAGAGAGGGAGAGAGAGAGAGAGAGAAAGAGAGGGGGCAAGAAAGGGAGAGAGAGAGAGGGCGAGAAAGGGAGAGAGAGAGGGCGAGAGAGAGAGAGAGAGAGAGAGAGAGGGCAGGCTAGAGAGGGAGGGCGGGCGAGAGAGAGAGAGTTAGGGCGTGCGAGAGAGAGAGAGGTAGGGCGAGAGAGAGAGAGGTTAGGCGAGAGAGAGAGAGAGAGAGGGCGAGAGAGAGAGAGGTAGGGCGAGAGAGAGAGGGCGAGAGAGAGAGAGATAGGGCGCGAGAGAGAGAGGGCGAGAGAGAGAGAGGGCGAGAGAGAGAGAGCAAGAGAGAGAGAGGGCGAGAGTGAGAAAGAGAGAGAGAAAGAGAGAGAGGGCGAGATAGAGGGAGAGAGTGAGAGGGCGAGATATAGGGAGAGAGAGAGAGGGCGAGATATAGGGAGAGGGAGGGAGAGAGGGCGAGAGAGAGAGGGCGAGATATATAAAGAGAGAGGGGGAGATATATATAGAGAGATATATACAGTTCAAGCTAGAAGTTTACATACACCTTAGCCAAATACATTTAAACTCAGTTTTTCACAATTCCTGACATTTAATCCTAGTATAAAGTCCCTGTCTTAGGTCAGTTAGGATCACCACTTTATTTTAAGAATGTGAAATGTCAGAATAATAGTAGCGAGAATGATTTATTTCAGCTTCTATTTCTTTCATCACATTACCAGTGGGTCAGAAGTTCACATACACTCAATTACTATTTGGTAGCATTGCCTTTAAATTGTTTAACTTGGGTCAAATGTTTCAGGTAGCCTTCCACAAGCTTCCCACAATAAGTTGGGTGAATTTTGGCCCATTCCTCCTGACAGAGCTGGTGTAACTGAGTCAGGTTTGTAGGCCTTGCACGCACACGCTTTTTCAGTTCTGCCCACAATTTTTCTGTAGGATTGAGGTCAGGGCTTTGTGATGGCCACTCCAATACATTGACTAGTGTACTTAAGCCATTTTTCCACAACTTTGGAAGTATGCTTGGGCTCATTGTCCATTTGGAAGACCCATTTGCAACCAAGCTTTAACATCCTGACTGATGTCTTGAGATGTTGCTTCAATATATCCACATAATTTTCCTTCCTCATGATGCCATCTATTTTGTGAAGTGCACCAGTCCCTCCTGCAGCAAAGCACCCGCACAACATGATGCTGTCACCCCCGTGCTTCACGGTTGGGATGGTGTTCTTCGGCTTGCAAGCCTCCCCCTTTTTCCTCCAAACATAACGATGGTCATTATGGCCAAACAGTTCTATTTTTGTTTCATCAGACCAGAGGACATTATCCCCATGTGCAGTTGCAAACCATAGTCTGGCTTTTTTATGGCGGTTTTGGAGCAGGGGCTTCTTCCTTGTTGAGCGGCCTTTCAGGTTATGTTGATATAGGACTCGTTTTGCCGTGGATATAGATACTTTTGTACCGGTTTCCTCCAGCATCTTCACAAGGTCCTTTGCTGTTGTTCTGGGATTGATTTGCACTTTTCGCACCAAAGTACGTTCATCTCTAGGAGACAGAACGTGTCTCCTTCCGGAGCGGTATGACGGCTGCGTGGTCCCATGGTGTTAATACTTGCGTACTATTGTTTGTACAGATGAACGTGCTACCATCTGTCACGCCCTGGCCTTAGTATTCTTTGTTTTCTTTATTATTTTAGTTAGGTCAGGGTGTGACATGGGGAATGTTTGTGTTTTGTCGTTTTGGGTGGTTATATGGTAAAGGGGGTGTTGGGTGTAGTGTATGAGTTTGTGTTGAGTGAATGTTTCTAGGTATGTCTATGGTTGAGTGAATGTTTCTAGGTATGTCTATGGTTGCCTGAGTGGTTCTCAATCAGAGACAGATGTCTTTCATTTGTCTCTGATTGGGAGCCATATTTAAGGCAGCCATGGGCATCATGCATTTGTGGGTAATTGTCTATGTCTAAGTGTTTAGTGTCAGCACTTATGTTTGAATAGCTTCACGGTCGTCTGTTTTGTTGTTTTGTTTAGTTTGTATAGTGTTCGTTTCGTTTTCGTCTTCTTTCTTAAATAAAGAAGATGTACTTTCCACACGC
Organism: Salvelinus namaycush; assembly: GCF_016432855.1. Classification (NCBI taxonomy): domain Eukaryota; kingdom Metazoa; phylum Chordata; class Actinopteri; order Salmoniformes; family Salmonidae; genus Salvelinus; species Salvelinus namaycush. The sequence goes on from NC_052337.1 coordinate 9,168,380, forward strand.
TGCATTTTGGTCCTCACTCTCTCCCATTGACGATCGTGACAGAATTACCCACCAATGCGGGATCAAGCAGCGTGATAAGCGGCAACAGGAGCAGCGCAAGGAGGAATGGCAATGGGAGCGTAATCTGGACTACACTACGTGGGAGGAGATCGACAGGTGGGCGATCGACCCAGGGCGAGTGCCGGAGCCCGCCTGGGATTCTCTGGCGCAGTGCGAGGAGGGATACCGGCGAATGGAGGCAGCACGACGACGCGGTGTTTAGTGTCAGCACTTATGTTTGAATAGCTTCACGGTCGTCTGTTTTGTTGTTTTGTTTAGTTTGTATAGTGTTCGTTTCGTTTTCGTCTTCTTTCTTAAATAAAGAAGATGTACTTTCCACACGCTGCATTTTGGTCCTCACTCTCTCCCATTGACGATCGTGACACCATCAGGCATTTGCAAATTGCTCCCAAGGATGAACCAGACTTGTGGAGGTATACAATTTTTTTCTGAGGTCTTGGCTGATTTCTTTGGATTTTCCCATGATGTCAAGCAAAGAGGCACTGAAAAAAAAATTACTTGTGTCAAACATAAAGTAGATGTCCTAACCGACTTGCAAAAACGATAGTTTGTTAACAAGAAATTTGTGGAGTGGTTGAAAAATAAGTTTTAATGACTTCAATCTAAGTGTATGTAAACTTCAGACTTCAACTGTATATATATATATACATTGGGGAGAACAAGTATTTGATACACTGCCGATTTTGCAGGTTTTCCTACTTACAAAGCATGTAGAGGTCTGTAATTTTTATCATAGGTACACTTCAACTGTGAGAGACGGAATCTAAAACAAAAATCCAGAAAATCACATTGTATGATTTTTAAGTAATTAATTTGCATTTTATTGCATGACATAAGTATTTGATACATCAGAAAAGCAGAACTTAATATTTGGTACAGAAACCTTTGTTTGCAATTACAGAGATCATACGTTTCCTGTAGTTCTTGACCAGGTTTGCACACACTGCAGCAGGGATTTTGGCCCACTCCTCCATACAGACCTTCTCCAGATCCTTCAGGTTTTGGGGCTGTCGCTGGGCAATACGGACTTTCAGCTCCCTCCAAAGATTTTCTATTGGGTTCAGGTCTGGAGACTGTCTAGGCCACTCCAGGACCTTGAGATGCTTCTTACTCCTTAGTTGCCCTGGCTGTGTGTTTCGGGTCGTTGTCATGCTGGAAGACCCAGCCACGACCCATCTTCAATGCTCTTACTGAGGGAAGGAGGTTGTTGGCCAAGATCTCGCGATACATGGCCCCATCCATCCTCCCTTCAATACGGTGCAGTCGTCCTGTCCCCTTTGCAGAAAAGCATCCCCAAAGAATGATGTTTCCACCTCCATGCTTCACGGTTGGGATGGTGTTCTTGGGGTTGTACTCATCCTTCTTCTTCCTCCAAACACGGCGAGTGGAGTTTAGACCAAAAAGCTCTATTTTTGTCTCATCAGACCACATGACCTTCTCCCATTCCTCCTCTGGATCATCCAGATGGTCATTGGCAAACTTCAGACAGGCCTGGACATGCGCTGGCTTGAGCAGGGGGACCTTGCGTGCGCTGCAGGATTTTAATCCATGACGGCGTAGTATGTTACTAATGGTTTTCTTTGAGACTGTGTTCCCAGCTCTCTTCAGGTCATTGACCAAATCAAATCAAATCAAATTTTATTTGTCACATTGTCACGTTCCTGACCTGTTTTCTTTTGTCTTGTATTTATTTAGTTGGTCAGGGCGTGAGTTGGGTGGGTTTGTCTATGTGTGATTTTCTATGTTGGGATTTTGTGTTCGGCCTGGTATGATTCTCAATCAGAGGCAGCTGTCAATCGTTGTCCCTGATTGAGAATCATACTAAGGCAGCCGGGGTTTCACGTGTGTTTTGTGGGTGTTTGTTTCCGTGTTTGTATTCGTGCCACACGGGACTGTTGTCGGTTGTACTCATTTTTGTTATTTTGTTTCGTGTTAGTGTTCAGTTTCGTTTTAATAAATGATCATGAGCACTACCCACTCTGCGTGTTGGTCCGATCCATGCTCCTCCTCGTCTGAGGAGGAGAACGACTATGACGACCATTACACACATACACATGGTTAGCAGATGTTAATGCGAGTGTAGCGAAATGCTTGTGCTTCTAGTTCCGACAATGCAGTAATAACCAACGAGTAATCTAACCTAACAATTCCACAACTACTACCTTATACACACAAGTGTAAAGGGATAAAGAATATGTACATAAAGATATATGAATGAGTGATGGTACAGAACGGCATAGGCAAGATGCAGAAGATGGTATAGAGTACAGTATATACATATGAGATGAGTAATGTAGGGTATATAAACATAAAGTGGCATAGTTTAAAGTGGCTAGTGATACATGTATTACATAAAAATGGCAAGATGCAGTAGATGATATAGAGTACAGTATATACATATACATATGAGATGAGTAATGTAGGGTATGTAAACATTATATTAAGTGGCATTGTTTAAAGTGGCTAGTGATACATTTTTACATACATTTCCATCAATTCCCATTATTAAAGTGGCTGGAGTTGAGTCAGTATGTTGGCAGCGGCCACTAAATGTTAGTGGTGGCTGTTTAACAGTCTGATGGCCTTGAGATAGAAGCTGTTTTTCAGTCTCTCGGTCCCTGCTTTGATGCACCTGTACTGACCTCGCCTTCGGGATGATAGCGGGGTGAACAGGCAGTGGCTCGGTTGGTTGTTGTCCTTGATGATCTTTATGGCCTTCCTGTGACATCGGGTGGTGTAGGTGTCCTGGAGGGCAGGTAGTTTGCCCCCGGTGATGCGTTGTGCAGACCTCACTACCCTCTGGAGAGCCTTACGGTTGTGGGCGGAGCAGTTGCCGTACCAGGCGGTGATACAGCCCGACAGGATGCTCTTGATTGTGCATCTGTAGAAGTTTGTGAGTGCTTTTGGTGACAAGCCAAATTTCTTCAGCCTCCTGAGGTTGAAGAGGCGCTGCTGCGCCTTCTTCACAACGCTGTCTGTATGGGTGGACCAATTCAGTTTGTCCGTGATGTGTACACCGAGGAACTTAAAACTTACTACCCTCTCCACTACTGTCCCGTCGATGTGGATAGGGGGGTGCTCCCTCTGCTGTTTCCTGAAGTCCACAATCATCTCCTTTGTTTTGTTGACGTTGAGTGTGAGGTTATTTTCCTGACGCCACACAACGAGGGCCCTCACCTCCTCCCTGTAGGCCGTCTCGTCGTTGTTGGTAATCAAGCCTACCACTGTAGTGTCGTCCGCAAACTTGATGATTGAGTTGGAGGCGTGCATGGCCACGCAGTCGTGGGTGAACAGGGAGTACAGGAGAGGGCTCAGAACGCACCCTTGTGAGGCCCCAGTGTTGAGGATCAGCGGGGTGGAGATGTTGTTACCTACCCTCACCACCTGGGGGCGGCCCGTCAGGAAGTCCAGTACCCAGTTGCACAGGGCGGGGTCGAGACCCAGGGTCTCGAGCTTGATGACGAGTTTGGAGGGTACTATGGTGTTAAATGCTGAGCTGTAGTCGATGAACAGCATTCTCACATAGGTATTCCTCTTGTCCAGATGGGTTAGGGCAGTGTGCAGTGTGGTTGCGATTGCGTCGTCTGTGGACCTATTGGGTCGGTAAGCAAATTGGAGTGGGTCTAGGGTGTCAGGTAGGGTGGAGGTGATATGGTCCTTGACTAGTCTCTCAAAGCACTTCATGATGACCGAAGTGAGTGCTACGGGGCGGTAGTCGTTTAGCTCAGTTACCTTAGCTTTCTTGGGAACAGGAACAATGGTGGCCCTCTTGAAGTATGTGGGAACAGCAGACTGGGATAAGGATTGATTGAATATGTCCGTAAACACACCAGCCAGCTGGTCTGCGCATGCTCTGAGGACCAGGCTGGGAATGACGTCTGGGCCGGCGGCCTTGCGAGTGTTAACACGTTCAAATGTTTTACTCACCTCAGCTGCAGTGAAGGAGAGCCCGCAGGTTTTGGTAGCGGGCCGTGTCAGTGGCACTGTATTGTCCTCAAAGCGAGCAAAAAAGTTATTTAGTCTGTCTGGGAGCAAGACATCCTGGTCCGCGACGGGGCTGGTTTTCTTTTTGTAATCCGTGATTGACTGTAGACCCTGCCATATACCTCTTGTGTCTGAGCTGTTGAATTGCGACTCTACTTTGTCTCTATACTGGCACTTAGCTTGTTTGATTGCCTTGCGGAGGGAATAGCTACACTGTTTGTATTCGGTCATGTTTCCGGTCACCTTGCCCTGGTTAAAAGCAGTGGTTCGCGCTTTCAGTTTCACGCGAATGCTGCCATCAATCCACGGTTTCTGGTTTTGGAATGTTTTAATCGTTGCTGTGGGTATTACGTCGCCAATGCACTTTCTAATGAACTCACTCACCGAATCAGCGTATTCGTCAATGTTGTTGTTGGACGCAATGCGGAACATATCCCAATCCCCTGATCGAAGCAGTCTTGAAGCGTGGAATCAGATTGGTCGGACCAGCGTTGAACAGACCTGAGCGCTGGAGCTTCTTGTTTTAGTTTCTGTTTGTAGGCTGGAAGCAACAAACTGGAGTCGTGGTCAGCTTTTCCGAAAGGAGGGCGGGGGAGGGCCTTATATGCGTCGCGGAAGTTAGAATAACAATGATCCAGGGTTTTACCAGCCCTGGGAGCACAATCGATATGCTGATAGAATTTAGGGAGTTTTGTTTTCAGATTAGCCTTGTTAAAATCCCCAGCTACGATGAATGCAGCCTCAGGGTGTGTGGTTTCCAGTTTACATAGAGTCAGATAAAGTTCGTTCAGGGCCATCGATGTGTCTGCTTGGGGGGGAATATATACGGCTGTGATTATAATCGAAGAGAATTCCCTTGGTAGATAATGCAGTCGACATTTGATTGTGAGGAATTCTAAGTCAGGTGAACAGAATGACTTGAGTTCCTGTATGTTGTTATGATCACACCACGTCTCATTGATCATAAGGCATACCCCCCCGCCCCTCTTCTTACCAGAAAGATGTTTGTTTCTGTCGGTGCGATGCGTGAAGAAACCAGCTGGCTGCACCGACTCCGTTAGCGTCTCTCGAGTGAGCCATGTTTCCGTGAAGCAAAGAACGTTACAGTCTCTGATGTCTCTCTGGAACGCTGCCCTTGCTCGGATTTCATCAACCTTGTTGTCAAGAGACTGGACATTGGCGAGTAGTATGCTAGGGAGTGGAGCGCGATGTGCCCGTCTCCGAAGCCTGACCAGAAGACCGCTTCGTTTGCCCCTTTTACGACATCGTTGTTTAGGGTCGCTGGCTGGGATCAGATCCATTGTACTGGGTGGAAGGCAAAACACAGGATCCGCTTCGGAAGAGTCATATTCCTGGTCGTAATGATAGTGAGTTGACGTTGCTCTTATATTCAGTAGTTCCTCCCGACTGTATGTAATGAAACCTAAGATTACCTGGGGTACCAATGTAAGAAATAACACGTAAAAAAACAAAATACTGCATAGTTTCCTAGGAACGCGAAGCGAGGCGGCCATTTCTGTCGGCGCCGGACCTGCCGTGTAGTTCTGGGCTGATCCCTCAAATTCCTCATGATCATTGATGCCCCACGAGGTGAGATCTTGCATGGAGCCCCAGACCGAGGGTGATTGACCGTCATCTTGAACTTCTTCCATTTTCTAATAATTGCGCCAACAGTTGTTGCCAAGACTCCCTGGTCTTGGCCATTGTGGAGAGGTTGGAGTCTGTTTGATTGAGTGTGTGGACAGGTGTCTTTTAAACAGGTAACGAGTTCAAACAGGTGCAGTTAATACAGGTAATGAGTGGAGAACAGGAGGGCTTCTTAAAGAAAAACTAACAGGTCTGTGAGAGCCGGAATTCTTACTGGTTGGTAGGTGATCAAATACTTATGTCATGCAATAAAATGCAAATGAATTACTTAGAAATCATACAATGTGATTTTCTGGATTTTTGTTTCCGTCTCTCACAGTTGAAGTGTACCTATGATAAAAACTACAGACCTCTACATGCTTTGTAAGTAGGAAAACCTGCAAAATCGGCAGTGTATCAAATACTTGTTCTCCCCACTGTATATATATATATATATATAGAGAGAGAGAGAGAGAGAGAGAAAGAGAGAGAGAGAGAGAGAGAGAGAGAGAGAGAGAGAGAGAGAGAGAGAGAGAGAGAGAGAGAGAGAGGGTGCTATATACACTGCTCAAAAAAAGAAAGGGAACACTAAAATAACACATCCTAGATCTGAATGAATGAAATATTCTTATTAAATACTTTTTTCTTTACATAGTTGAATGTGCTGACACAACAAAATCACACAAAAATGATCAATGGAAATCAAATTTATCAACCCATGGAGGTCTGTATTTGGAGTCACACTCAAAATTAAAGTGGAAAACCACACTACAGGCTGATCCAACTTTGATGTAATGTCCTTAAAACAAGTCAAAATGAGGCTCAGTAGTGTGTGTGGCCTCCACGTGCCTGTATGACCTCCCTACAACGCCTGGGCATGCTCCTGATGAGGTGGCGGATGGTCTCCTGAGGGATCTCCTCCCAGACCTGGACTAAAGCATCCGCCAACTCCTGGACAGTCTGTGGTGCAACGTGGCGTTGCTGGATGGAGCGAGACATGATGTCCCAGATGTGCTCAATTGGATTCAGGTCTGGGGAACGGGCGGGCCAGTCCATAGCATCAATGCCTTCCTCTTGCAGGAACTGCTGACACACTCCAGCCACATGAGGTCTAGCATTGTCTTGCATTAGGAGGAACCCAGGGCCAACCGCACCAGCATATGGTCTCACAAGGGGTCTGAGGATCTCATCTCGGTACCTAATGGCAGTCAGGCTACCTCTGGCGAGCACATGGAGGGCTGTGCGGCCCCCCAAAGAAATGCCACCCCACACCATGACTGACCCACCGCCAAACCATTCATGCTGGAGGATGTTGCAGGCAGCAGAACGTTCTCCACGGCGTCTCCAGACTCTGTCACGTCTGTCACATGTGCTCAGTGTGAACCTGCTTTCATCTGTGAAGAGCACAGGGCGCCAGTGGCGAATTTGCCAATCTTGGTGTTCTCTGGCAAATGCCAAACGTCCTGCACTGTGTTGGGCTGTAAGCACAACCCCCACCTGTGGACGTCGGGCCCTCATACCACCCTCATGGAGTCTGTTTCTGACCGTTTGAGCAGACACATGCACATTTGTGGCCTGCTGGAGGTCATTTTGCAGGGCTCCGTCACTGCTCCTCCTTGCACAAAGGCGGAGGTAGCGGTCCTGCTGCTGGGTTGTTGCCCTCCTACGGCCTCCTCCACGTCTCCTGATGTACTGGCCTGTCTCCTGGTAGCGCCTCCATGCTCTGGACACTACGCTGACAGACACAGCAAACCTTCTTGCCACAGCTCGCATTGATGTGCCCTGGATGAGCTGCACTACCTGAGCCACTTGTGTGGGTTGTAGACTCCATCTCATGCTACCACTAGAGTGAAAGCACCGCCAGCATTCAAAAGTGACCAAAACATCAGCCAGGAAGCATAGGAACTGAGAAGTGGTCTGTGGTCACCACCTGCAGAACCACTCCTTTATTGGGGGTGTCTTGCTAATTGCCTATAATTTCCACCTGTTGTCTACTCCATTTGCACAACAGCATGTGAAATTTATTGTCAATCAGTGTTGCTTCCTAAGTGAACAGTTTGATTTCACAGAAGTGTGATTGACTTGGAGTTACATTGTGTTGTTTAAGTGTTCCCTTTATTTTTTTGAGCAGTGTATATAGAGAGAGGGTGAGATATATATGGAGAGGGTGAGATATATATAGAGAGAGGGTGAGACATATAAACAAAAAAAGAAACGTCCTCTCACTGTCAACTGCGTTTATTTTCAGCAAACTTAACGTGTAAATATTTGTGTGAAATTTTTATTTATTTCACCTTTTATTTAACCAGGGAGGCTAGTTGAGAACAAGTTCTCATTTACAACTGCGACCTGGCCAAGATAAAGCAAAGCAGTTCGACACATACAACAACACAGAGTTACACATGGAATTAAACAAACATACACTCAATAATACAGTAGAATAAGTATATATACAGTGTGTGCAAATGAGGTAGGATAAGGGAGGTAAGGCAATAAATATACATGTTGGCGAAGTAATTCCAATGTAGCAATTAAACACTGGAATGATAGATGTGCAGAAGATGAATGTGCAAGTAGAGATACTGGGGTGCAAAGGAGCAAGATAAATAAATACAGTATGGGGATGAGTTAGTTGGATGGGCTATTTACAGATGGGCTATGTACAGGTGCAGTGATCTGTGAGCTGCTCTGACAGCTGGTGCTTGAAGCTAGTGAGGGAGATATGAGTCTCCAGCTTCAGTGATTTTTGCAGTTTGTTTCAGTCATTGGCAGCAGATAACTGGAAGGAAAGGCGGACAAAGGAAGAATTCGCTTTGGGGGTGACCATTGAGATCGCGTGCTGCGGGTGGGTGCTGCTATGGTGACCAGTGAGCTGAGATAAGGCGGGGCTTTACCTAGCAGAGACGTGTAGATGACCTGGAGCCAGTGGGTTTGGCGACGAGTATGAAGCGATGGCCAGCCAATGAGAGTGTACAGGTCGCAGTGGTGGGTAGTATATGGGGCTTTGGTGACAAAACGGATGGCACTGTGATAGACTACATCCAATTTGTTGAGTAGAGTGTTGGAGGCTATTTTGTAAATGACATCGCCGAAGTCGAGGATCGGTAGGATGGTCAGTTTTACGAGGGTATGTTTGGCAGCATGAGTGAAGGATGCTTTTTTGCAAAATAGGAAGCCGATTCTAGATTTAATTTTGGATTGGAGATGCTTAATGTGAGTCTGGAAGGAGAGTTTACAGTCTAACCAGACACCTAGGTATTTGTAGTTGTCCACATATTCTAAGTCAGAACCGTCCAGAGTAGTGATGCTTGACGGGCGGGCAGGTGCGGGCAGCAACCGGTTGAAGAGCATGCATTTAGTTTTACTTGCATTTAAGAGCAGTTGGAGGCCACGGAAGGAGAGTTGTATGGCATTGAAGCCCGTCTGGAGGTTAGTTAACACAGTGTCCAAAGAAGGGCCAGAGGTATACAGAATGGTGTTGTCTGCGTAGAGGTGGATCAGAGAATCACCAGCAGCAAGAGCGACATCATTGATGTATACAGAGAAGAGAGTCGGCACGAGAATTGAACCCTGTGGCAACCCCATAGAGACTGCCAGAGGTCCGGACAACAGGCCCTCCGATTTGAGACACTGAACTCTATCAGAGAAGTAGTTGGTGAACCAGGCGAGGCAGTCATTTGAGAAACCAAGGCTGTTGAGTCTGCCGATAAGAATGTGGTGATTGACAGAGTCGAAAGCCTTGGCCAGGTCGATGAATATGGCAACATAACAACATAACAAGATTCAACAACTGAGACATAAACTGAACAGGTTCCACAAACATGTGACTAACAGAAATGGAATAATGTGTCCCTGAACAAAGGGGGGGGGGTCAAAATCAAAAGTAACAGTCAGTATCTGGTGTGGCCACCAGCTGCATTAAGTACTGCAGTGCATCTCCTCATCATGGACTGCACCAGATTTGCCAGTTCTTGCTGTGAGATGTTACCACATTCTTCCACCAAGGCACCTGCAAGTTCCAGGACATTTCTGGGGGGAATGGACCTAGCCCTCACCCTCCGTTCCAACAGGTCCCAGACGTGCTCAATGGGATTGAGATCCGGGCTCTTCGCTGGCCATGGCAGAACACTGACATTCCTGTCTTGCAGGAAATCACGCACAGAACGAGCAGTACGGCTGGTGGCATTGTTATGCTGGAGGGTCATGTCAGGATGAGCCTGCAGGAAGCGTACCACATGAGGGAGGAGGATGTCTTCCCTGTAACGCACAACGTTGAGATTGCCTGCAATGACAACAAGCTGAGTCCGATGATGCTGTGACACACCGTCCCAGACCATGACAGACCCTCCACCTCCAAATCGATCCCACTCCAGAGTACAGGCCTCGGTGTAACGCTCATTCCTTCGACGATAAACGCAAATCCGACCATCACCCCTGATGAGACAAAACCGCGATTCGTCAGTGAAGAGCACTTTTTGCCAGTCCTGTCTGGTCCAGCGACGGTGGGTTTGTGCCCATAGGCGACGTTGTTGCCGGTGATGTCTGGTGAGAACCTGCCTTACAACAGGCCTACAAGCCCTCAGTCCAGCCTCTCTCAGCCTATTGCGGACAGTCTGAGCACTGATGTAGGGATTGTGCGTTCCTGGTGTAACTCAAGCAGTTCTTGTTGCCATCCTGTACCTGTCCCGCAGGTGTGATGTTCGGATGTACCGATCCTGTGCAGGTGTTGTTACACATGGTCTGCCACTGCGAGGACGATCAGCTGTCCGTCCTGTCTCCCTGTAGCGCTGTCTTAGGCGTCTCACAGTACGGACATTGCAATTTATTGCCCTGGCCACATCTGCAGTCCTCATGCCTCCATGCAGCATGCCTAAGGCACGTTCACGCAGATGAGCAGGGACCCTGGGCATCTTTTTTTTGTGTTTTTCAGAGTTAGTAGAAAGTCCTCTTTAGTGTCCTAAGTTTTCATAACTGTGACCTTAATTGCCTACCGTCTGTAAGTTGTTAGTGTCTTAACGACCTTTCCACAGGTGCATGTTCATTAATTGTTTATGGTTCATTGAACAAGCATGGGAAACAGTGTTTTAACCCTTTGCAATGAAGATCTGTGAAGTTATTTGGATTTTTACTAATTATCGTTGAAAGACAGGGTCCTGAAAAAGGGAAGTTTATTTTTTCGCTGAGTTTAGATAGAGAGAGAGAGAGAATTCAAATTGAAATACCTATTCAACTTTGGCTAAAACTAATTGAACCAATTGCACTTTATGCCAGCGAGGTGTGGGGTCCACTTGCAAAACAAAATTTAACCAAATGGAACAAACACCCCATTGAAACCCTGCATGCAGAGTTCTGTAAGATTCTCCTACATGTCCAGAGGAAAACTACAAATGCATACAGGGCAGAATTAGGCCAATATCCACTAATAATAAAAACTAAAAAAAGAGCAATTAAGTTTTAGAAACATCTAAAATACAGTGACCCCCTCTCATATCATTACCAAGCCCTGCAATGCCAAGAACTGAGCAAAGAAAAGAGTCCCCTCATCCAGCTGGTCCTGGGGCTGAGTTCACAAACCTGTTCTACAAACACACTGAAGCCTCAGGACCAGAACATCCAATCAATCAGAATAAACCAAATTACAGCACAATCAAAACAGAACTACATTGCTTATTGGGAAACACAAGCACAAAGCAAAATTCAGTGCTATCTGGCCCTAAATCGACAGTACACCGTGGCTAACTATTTGACCATGGTTACTGATCAAAACCTTAGAAAAACCTTGACAAAGTGCAGGCTCAGTGAGCACAGCCTTGCCATTGAGAAGGGTAGACACGGGAAAACATGGCTCCCTGTAGAGGAAAGGCTGTGCAACCACTGCACCACAGCAGAACCTAAGACAGAGCTGCATTTCCTGACAAAATGTAAAAATTATAAAACAATTAGAGAGTGTCATTTCCCCAAATTTGAAACCCTTATTCAAGGTGTCAAAGACCTCTCTGATGAGAATAGGCTACCCGTCCTGTTGGGGGAGGACGCAGAGAGCTGTGAGTTGGCAGCGCACTACATTGCTGCCTGTCATAAGATGAGATGCATAAGATGCTGTGTCTGTGTGTGTGTGTGTGTGTGTGTGTGTGTGTGTGTGTGTGTGTGTGTGTGTGTGTGTGTGTGTGTGTGTGTGTGTGTGAGACATCACGCAGCAAGTTCTCCATGTTTCGCACCACAACAACAAACAGAGAATGAGATGGTAACAGATAAACCAGTATGAGAGAATGAGATGTAACAGATAAACCAGTATGAGAGAATGAGATGGTAACATATAAACCAGTATGAGAGAGAATGAGATGGTAACAGATAAACCAGTATGAGAGAATGAGATGGTAACAGATGAACCAGTATGAGAGAATGAGATGGTAACAGATAAACCAGTATGAGAGAGAATGAGATGGTAACAGATAAACCAGTATGAGAGAGAGAATGAGATGGTAACAGATAAACCAGTATGAGAGAGAGAATGAGATGGTAACAGATAAACCAGTATGAGAGAATGAGATGGTAACAGATAAACCAGTATGAGAGAGAATGAGATGGTAACAGATAAACCAGTATGAGAGAATGAGATGGTGACAGATAAACCAGTATGAGAGAATGAGATGGTAACAGATAAACCAGTATGAGAGAATGAGATGGTGACAGATAAACCAGTATGAGAGAGAATGAGATGGTAACAGATAAACCAGTATGAGAGAGAATGAAATGGTAACAGATAAACCAGTATGAGAGAATGAGATGGTAACAGATAAACCAGTATGAGAGAATGAGATGGTAACAGATAAACCAGTATGAGATGGTAACAGATAAACCAGTATGAGAGAGAATGAGATGGTAACAGATAAACCAGTATGAGAGAATGAGATGGTAACAGATGAACTAGTATGAGAGAATGAGATGGTAACAGATAAACCAGTATGAGAGAGAATGAGATGGTAACAGATAAACCAGTATGAGAGAGAGAATGAGATGGTAACAGATAAACCAGTATGAGAGAGAATGAGATGGTAACAGATAAACCAGTATGAGAGAGAATGAGATGGTAACAGATAAACCAGTATGAGAGAGAATGAGATGGTAACAGATAAACCAGTATGAGAGAGAATGAGATGGTAACAGATAAACCAGTATGAGAGAATGAGATGGTAACAGATAAACCAGTATGAGATGGTAACAGATAAACCAGTATGAGAGAATGAGATGGTAACAGATAAACCAGTATGAGAGAATGAGATGGTAACAGATGAACCAGTATGAGAGAGAATGAGATGGTAACAGATAAACCAGTATGAGAGAGAATGAGATGGTAACAGATAAACCAGTATGAGAGAGAATGAGATGGTAACAGATAAACCAGTATGAGAGAGAGAATGAGATGGTAACAGATAAACCAGTATGAGAGAGAATGAGATGGTAACAGATAAACCAGTATGAGAGAGAATGAGATGGTAACAGATAAACCAGTATGAGAGAGAATGAGATGGTAACAGATAAACCAGTATGAGAGAGAATGAGATGGTAACAGATAAACCAGTATGAGAGAGAATGAGATGGTAACAGATAAACCAGAATGAGAGAGAATGAGATGGTAACAGATAAACCAGTATGAGAGAGAATGAGATGGTAACAGATAAACCAGTATGAGAGAATGAGATGGTAACAGATAAACCAGTATGAGAGAATGAGATGGTAACAGATAAACCAGTATGAGAGAATGAGATGGTGACAGATAAACCAGTATGAGAGAATGAGATGGTAACAGATAAACCAGTATGAGAGAGAATGAGATGGTAACAGATAAACCAGTATGAGAGAGAATGAGATGGGGACAGATAAACCTGTATGAGAGAATGAGATGGTAACAGAAACCAGTATGAGAGAATGAGATGGTGACAGATAAACCAGTATGAGAGAATGAGATGGTAACAGATAAACCAGTATGAGAGAGAATGAGATGGTAACAGATAAACCAGTATGAGAGAGAATGAGATGGTAACAGATAAACCAGTAGGAGAGAGAATGAGATGGTAACAGATAAACCAGTATGAGAGAGAATGAGATGGTAACAGATAAACCAGTATGAGAGAGAATGAGATGGTAACAGATAAACCAGTATGAGAGAGAATGAGATGGTAACAGATAAACCAGTATGAGAGAATGAGATGGTAACAGATAAACCAGTATGAGATGGTAACAGATAAACCAGTATGAGAGAATGAGATGGTAACAGATAAACCAGTATGAGAGAATGAGATGGTAACAGATGAACCAGTATGAGAGAGAATGAGATGGTAACAGATAAACCAGTATGAGAGAGAATGAGATGGTAACAGATAAACCAGTATGAGAGAGAATGAGATGGTAACAGATAAACCAGTATGAGAGAGAATGAGATGGTAACAGATAAACCAGAATGAGAGAGAATGAGATGGTAACAGATAAACCAGTATGAGAGAGAATGAGATGGTAACAGATAAACCAGTATGAGAGAATGAGATGGTAACAGATAAACCAGTATGAGAGAATGAGATGGTAACAGATAAACCTGTATGAGAGAATGAGATGGTGACAGATAAACCAGTATGAGAGAATGAGATGGTAACAGATAAACCAGTATGAGAGAAAATGAGATGGTAACAGATAAACCAGTATGAGAGAGAATGAGATGGGGACAGATAAACCTGTATGAGAGAATGAGATGGTAACAGAAACCAGTATGAGAGAATGAGATGGTGACAGATAAACCAGTATGAGAGAATGAGATGGTAACAGATAAACCAGTATGAGAGAGAATGAGATGGTAACAGATAAACCAGTATGAGAGAGAATGAGATGGTAACAGATAAACCAGTAGGAGAGAGAATGAGATGGTAACAGATAAACCAGTATGAGAGAATGAGATGGTAACAGATAAACCAGTATGAGAGAGAATGAGATGGTAACAGATAAACCAGTATGAGAGAGAATGAGATGGTAACAGATAAACCAGTATGAGAGAGAATGAGATGGTAACAGATAAACCAGTATGAGAGAGAATGAAATGGTAACAGATAAACCAGTATGAGCTAGAGCATCAAGCTTCTCCTTCTCTTTTACAAAAGTCCGTTCCCATCTTACCTTTTCCTCGTCTTCACATCTCCAAACTCCCAGCTAAGACAGTCCCCTTGGTCACGCTAACCTACTTAGCCTTACTGACGCTAGCCCCAGTTAGCTGAATGTAAATTGTCTGTATTAGCTGAAGCTAACTATATTAGCCTTGTTACAGTAAATGCTAGTGACTGAAGCTAGCTCTGTTAGCCCCACTGGGCTGTTAGCTGCGTTAGCCACAGACTCCAGGCAGGCAGGGGGGTGTACTGAGAGCCGCACAGGCTGCTCCCCATACTGATGAAAGCAATGGAGGGAGGGAGGGAGGGAGGGAGGGAGGGAGGGAGCATCACTCTGTCCCAGCACTCACAGGCCCAAGCAAAGTAGACGGCCCCCTCTCTCCTTCACACGCAATCTCTACCACACTCACACAGCAGACAAGGAGCCGAGAATAGAATAGTCACACCAGTCTGTCCCTGGACCGCAGAGAAGCTCGGAGTATGTGTGACTGTGCCAGAAAGGGAGTCAAGGTGCTGTGTGTGTGTGCGCGCATCACACAGCACTGCGTCAGGTGGCTCCAGTCCCACATTCACAGTCAAGGACACACACCAACGTCCTGACTCCTCTCAGCCATAACTACTTAGCTCTCTCTCCCCCTCCTCTCTCTCCCCCCATCCTCTCTCTCCCCCTCCTCTCTCTCCCCCTCCTCTCTCTCCCCCCATCTTCTCTCTCCCCCCATCCTCTCTCTCCCCCATCATCTCTCTCCCCCTCCTCTCTCTCCCCCCTCCTCTCTCTCCCCCCCTCCTCTCTCTCCCCCCATCCTCTCTCTCCCCCTCCTCTCTCTCCCCCATCCTCTCTCTCCCCCATCCTCTCTCTCCCCCATCCTCTCTCTCCCGCTCCTCTCTCTCTCCCCATCCTCTCTGCACCAGTCATATTGTCCTGACTCTAACCTCAGCTCTGTCTCTGGAGAGGATAAAGTCCTTCATCACCTGACCAGGGAAGCAGAACCATAGAGAAGGAATGCAAAGAACAAAAACGCTTTTCTATTCCACATCATTTATCTCCACTCACCAATAACAGCACAGAGCAACGTATATCACTGGTTAGTAGTGATCTGCGAGCACATAGAAAAGCATTGTTTTCAATGGGGATGGAGGTTCTAGCCATTTTGTTTCTATAGCAGCTCAGTCTCCCAGTGAAGGCTAGAGTCGTTGTTCAGGAGGGCAGGAGACGACAGGAGATTGGAGAAAGCAAACACACAGAGAGACAGGGGCGCGCGCACACACACACACACAAGAAAACGCAATCACACATACTCTTACACAACTTGGTCTTAAGTTTTTACGCAGTCCCACACACACACACTCAAACAAAGTGAACACTTTCACGCAGGCTGTGTAAGAAAGCACTTTAGGCACTAGGCTCTCTGATACAAGGTAGCCGTTTTAGCCTTGAGATTACAATGCACATGTAACTTCACTGAAGATCCCTGGCCAGGTCAGGTACAGGTCGAAAGCATTAAACATTTATGGCAATTTAGCTAGCTAGCTTGCAGTTGCTAGCTAATTTGTCCTGGGATATAAACGTAGAGTTGTTATTTTACCTGAAATGCACAAGGTCCTCTACGCCAACAATTAATTCACACATAAAACGGTTAACCGAATCGTTTCTAGTCATCTCTCCTCCTTCCAGGCTTTTTCATCTTTGGACTTTATATGACGATTGGCATTTAACTTTCGTAGTTACCACGATGACCGACCAAACTCAGTTCATCTTTCAATCACCCACGTGGGTATAACCAATGAGGAGATGGCACATGGGTATCTGCTTCTATAAACCAATGAGGAGATGGGAGTGGCAGGACCTGCACCGAGTTCAGCATCACAAATAGAACTGACTTCTATTTTAGTGCTTGGCAAGGCAGACTCTCGTTGGCGCGCGCGAGCAGTGTGGGTGCAATAATTGAATAACATGTATGTTTTTTTATTTTAATTTTATTTTATTTTAAATTTTATCCCCTTTTCTCCCCAATTTTCGTGGTATCCAATCGCTAGTAATTACTATCTTGTCTCATCGCTACAACTCCCGTACGGGCTCGGGAGAGACGAAGGTCGAAAGCCATGCGTCCTCCGAAGCACAACCCAACCAAGCCGCACTGCTTCTTTAACACAGCGCGCCTCCAACCCGGAAGCCAGCCGCACCAATGTGTCGGAGGAAACACCGTGCACCTGGCCCCCTTGGTTAGCACGCACTGCGCCCGGCCCGCCACAGGAGTCGCTGGAGCGCGATGAGACAAGGATATCCCTACCGGCCAAACCCACCCTAACCCGGACGACGCTAGCCCAATTGTGCGTCGCCCCACGGACCTCCCGGTCGCGGCCGGCTGCGACAGAGCCTGGGCGCGAACCCAGAGACTCTGGTGGCGCAGTTAGCACTGCGATGCAGTGCCCTAGACCACTGCGCCACCCGGGAGGCCGAATAACATGTATGTTTAAATATATTTTTGTAACTCTCGCGCATGTGACGCGAGCGGTGTGGTCAGCATGTAACAGACCATGTCTGTTAATGACAACTCCAGACATGGTCTGTTAATGACAACTCCAGACATGATCTGTTAATGACAACTCCAGACATGGTCTGTTAATGACAACTCCAGACATGGTCTGTTAATGACAACTCCAGACATGGTCTGTTAATGACAACTCCAGACATGGTCTGTTAATGACAACTCCAGACATGGTCTGTTAATGACAACTCCAAGTTGAAACAGTTTAAAGATGAATGAAAGTCACCTTATAGGGCTAGCAGTTCAGAGTCAACAACAACTGGGTTCCTTTCCCTGCATCATTCACTGACAACAGAGCTCCCTTAAGCGCCCAAGGCTGAGCAGAGCTGAGGCCTACTAACTACACTACAGCAACAGACACCAGGCTGTGAAGACTGTGTTCTTCAGACATCAGAGTCTTTGTTCATGTTATTCTGAGAAAAGGAGCCTGACAATACAGAGTCATTCAGAGCAGTCACCTGAGGTGCACGCATCGGATGGTGGTGTGTGATTAGTATCTTGGAAGAAAATGAATGTGCGCACACACACACACACACCTCAGTGTATAATATCAGACAACACATACATTCTTAAACATATGTATGATCTTCTAGACGAAAACACACTCAAACCTTGGGTCTTACTTCTGTGTACGGTCTCAAAGCAGACGACACACACCCGGGCCTCCTTGTCCAGGTACTTGAGCTTGCATCTCCTGTTGCAGCAGATGGCACAGTACACCTGCGTCACGGGTGGGAGGACAACCATCAGGCAGGAGACAAACACTACTGCAACACACCACTATACGTACACGCAATCTACATGAAGTTATTCATGCAATGTTAAGTGTGTGACCCATGTCTTGCCCTAGCATAAAGAAAAGCAGTAAATTAAAGGAATAATTTATATAATTGATTGTGCAGCAATTAAGAAGAGAAGGAGGTTGTAAATTACATTAGACTAGTCCTCTTTATACAGTACCATGGCATTGTTGAATACTCATATCTGATTGGCTTGAAGAGCATTCTAGAGCGTGCATTATTTCCCTATAAAGTACGGTATATCAGCACGGTAGAATTCAATGGCTATAGTTCATTCATACATGTTCTATGTTTGAGCTGCTTTTGAAAGCAAAAGTCGAAATGAAAACATTACTTACATTGTTGAATTTTATTTTCATAATAGCAACCTAAGACTGTTGGTTTTGTCACGACTTCTCCCGAAGTCGGTCCCTCTCCTTGTTCGGGCGGCGTTCGGCGGTCGACGTCACCGGCCTTCTAGCCATCGCCGATCCACTTTTCATTTTCCATTTGTTTTGTCTTTGTTTTACGCACCTGGTTTCAATTCCCCAATTACATGTTCATTATTTAATCCTCTGTTTTCCCCATGGTTTTTGTGCGTGTTTGCTTTATTGTATTTCGGTCCTTTTGTGTGGGCTTGGTATTACTACATGTATTTGGTAATTTTGAGTAAAGTTACTTTTATTACTCATCTCTGCTGTCCTGCGCCTGACTCCTCTGCACCAGCTACACCCAGGCCATTACAGAAACACGCACCTCTAAATGGAGTCAGCAGGAGCAGACAACCCCCCTTTGGCGGTCTTGGAGCGCGTCCAGCAGCATGCGACCATGTTGCAACATCTCGGCACCGCCATGGATCACGTGCTGCAGACGATGGACCGATGGGAGAGAAGAGTAGTTCTGCCAGCGCCTCCCAGGCACCACTATAACAGCCACCATCATTCACCCCTCCTTCACCCGGAGTATGATGGGACAGCTGCCGGATGCTAGGGATTCCTACTCCAGCTGGAACTCTACCTGGCGACCGTCCACCCGGCTCCTTCGGGACGTGAGAGCGTGTCCGCCCTCGTCTCCTGTCTCTCAGGGAAAGCCCTGGAGTGGGCCAACGCCGTATGGGGGGAAGGAGAAGCGGTGTTGGACCATTACGCGGAGTTCACCCGTCGCTTTCGGACAGTTCTCAACCACCCGTTTTCGACCACCCTGAGGGTAGAGCGGCGGG
This sequence comes from Salvelinus namaycush, assembly GCF_016432855.1. Classification (NCBI taxonomy): domain Eukaryota; kingdom Metazoa; phylum Chordata; class Actinopteri; order Salmoniformes; family Salmonidae; genus Salvelinus; species Salvelinus namaycush. Next base: position 9,187,746 of record NC_052337.1, read on the forward strand.
TGAACGTCTGTTCCACTTGAGGCAGGGGACGAGGAGCGCACAGGAGTTCGCATTGGACTTCCGGACCCTGGCCACAAGCGCGGGATGGAACGACAGGGCCCTGATCGATCACTACCGGTGCAGTCTGCGCGAGGATGTCTGTCGGGAGTTGGCCTGCAGGGATACCACTCTGACGTTTGACCAGCTGGTGGACCTGTCCATCCGGCTGGATAACCTGCTGGCTACCCGCGGACGTCTGGATCGGGGCCTGTCAGTTCCATCCCCCAGCACCACCGCTCCGACGCCCATGGAGCTGGGAGGTGCTGCGCTTAGGGCGAGGGGCCGTTCCCTGTACCATCTGTGGCCGCAGAGGGCACACTGCTGGTCGGTGCTGGGGAGGTTCCTCTGGAAGTCGAGACAGCGGGCAGAGCACTCGTGTCACCCCAGGTGAGTCGGCACCAGGCTCACTCAGAGCTCCCTGTTGCTCACGTTTTCCCCGCATTCCCAGAATAATGCGCTCGTAGATTCAGGCGCAGCTGGGAATTTGATTGACAGAGCATTTGCCCATAGTTTAGGGATCCCCATAATTCCTGTGGATATGCCCTTCCCTGTGCACGCCCTAGATAGTCGACTATTAGGGTCAGGGCTAATTAGGGAGGCCACCGCTCCACTGGGCATGGTTACGCAGGAGGGTCACAAGGAGAGAATTCGTTTTTTCCTTATTGATTCTCCTGTGTTTCCCATGGTGCTGGGCATACCCTGGTTGGCCTGTCATGACACCACTATTTCGTGGCAACAGAGGGCTCTCAAAGGGTGGTCACGAAAGTGCTCGGGAGGTGTTTAGGGGTTTCCGTCGGTGCTACTACGGTGGAAAGTCCAGACCAGGTCTCCACCATATGCCGATTTGGCTCTCGCCTTCTGTAAGAAGAAGGCGACTCAATTACCACCACATCGACGGGGGGATTGTGCGATAAATCTCCTGGTAGACGCAGCACTTCCCAGGAGTCACGTGTATCCCCTGTCACAGGAGGAGACGGCGGCTATGGAAACATATGTCTCCGAATCCCTGGGGCAGGGGTACATTCGGCCCTCCACTTCACCTGCCTCCTCAAGTTTTTGTGAAGAAGAAGGAGGGAGGTCTGCGCCTGTGCATTGACTATCGAGGTATCAACCAAATCACAGTGAGGTACAGCTAACCGCTGCCTCTCATAGCCAGTGCGATAGAGTCAATGCGCTACTTCACAAAATTGGATCTCAGGAGCGCTTACAACCTGGTGCATATCCGGGAGGAGGACGAGTGGAAGACGGCATTTAGTACAACCTCAGGGCACTATGAGTACCTCGTCATGCCGTACGGGTTGATGAATTCTCCGTCAGTCTTCCAGGCATTTGTAGACAAGATTTTCCGAGACCTGCATTGGCAGGGTGGTGTATATCGACGACATTCTGATATACTCCGCTACACACGCCGAGCATGTGTCCTTGGAGCGCAGGGTGCTTGGTTGACTGTTGGAGCATGACCTGTACGTCAAGGATGAGAAATGTCTGTTCTTCCAACAGTCTGTTCTTTCTCCTTCCTAGGGTACCGCATTTCCACTTCAAGGGTGGAGATGGAGAGTGACCGCATTTCAGCCGTGCGTAATTGGCCGACTCCCATCATGGTAAAGGAAGTGCAGCGGTTTCTAGGGTTTGGTCAGGTAGCGGTTCCCATTACCTCACTGCTGAAGAGGGGACCGGTGCGACTGCAGTGGTCGGCTGAGGCGGACAGAGCTTTTGGTCACCTGAAGGCTCTGTTTACCTCGGCTCCCGTGCTGGCTCATCCGGATCCCTCTTTGGCGTTCATAGTGGAGGTGGACGCGTCCGAGGCTGGGATAGGAGCCGTGCTCTCTCAGCGCTCGGGTACGCCACCAAAGTTCCGCCCCTGTGCTTTCTTTTCGAAGGCTCAGCCCGGCGGAGCGGAACTAGGATGTGGGGGACCGGGAGCTGTTGGCTGTTGTCAAGGCTCTGAAGGCGTGGAGACATTGGCTTGAGGAGGCTAAACACCCTTTGCTCATCTGGACTCACCACCGCAATCTGGAGTACATCCGGGCGGCGAGGAGACTGAACCCTCGCCAGGCAAGGTGGGCCATGTTCTTTACCCGTTTTGTTTTCACCCTGTCTAACAGACCAGGTTCCCAGAACGCTGAGGCAGATGCACTGTCCCGGATGTATGACACAGAGGAGCGGTCCATGGATCACACTCCCATACTTCCGGCCTCTTGCCTGGTGGCACCGGTGGTGTGGGAGCTGGACGCGGACATTGAGCGGGCGTTACGTACAGAGCCCACTCCTCCCCAGTGTCCAGCTGGGCGTCTGTACGTTCCGTCTGCTGTCCGCGACCGTTTGATCTATTGGGCCCACACGTCACCCTCCTCTGGTCATAATGGCATCGGTCGGACGGTGCGTTTTCTTACTGGGAAGTACTGGTGGTCCACCTTGGCCAAGGACGTGAGGGTTTATGTTTCCTCCTGCTCGGTGTGCGCCCAGTGCAAGGCCCCTAGGCACCTGCCCAGAGGGAAGTTACAGCCCTTACCCGTTCCACAATGGCCGTGGTCGCACCTATCGGTGGATTTCCTCACGGATCTTCCTCCTTCACAGGGTAACACCACGATCCTGGTTGTTGTGGATCGGCCACACAAGCTCATAGAACGGGACCGCCGAGTGCTGAAGCTCGTAAAATTGTCTGTCCTCGGTTGCAACACTCACTACCGAGTTCCAAACTGCCTCTGGAAGCAACATCAGCACAAGAACTGTTCGTTGGGAGCTTCATGAATTGGGTTTCAATGGCCAAGCAGCCGGACACAAGCCAAAGATGACTATGCGCAATGGCAAGCGTCGGCTGGAGTGGTGTAAAGCTCACCACCATTGGACTCCGGGGCAGTGGAAATGCGTTGTCCCACTCCTCTTCAATGGCTGTGCGAAGTTGCTGGATATTGGCGGGAACTGGAACACAATGTTGTACACGTCGATCCAGAGCATGCCAAACATGCTCAATGGGTGACATGTCTGGTGACTATGCAGGCCATGGAAGAACAGGGACATTTTCAGCTCCCAGTAATTGTGTACAGATCCTTGCGACATGGGGCTTTGCATTATCATGCTGAAATTTGAGGTGATGGCACGACAATGGGCCTCAGGCACTTGTCACGGTATCTATGTGCATTCAAATTGCCATTGATAAAATGCAATTGTGTTCGTTGTCCGTAGCTTATGCCCGCCCATGCCATAACCCCCACTCAAACCTTGAGACAACTGTGGCAATGTGTTGTTTGACAAAACTGCACATTTTAGAGTGGACTTTCATTGTCCCCAGCACAAGGTGCACCTGTGTAATGATCATGCTGTTTAATCAGCTTCTTGATATGCCATGCCTGTCAGGTGGATGGATTATCTTGCAAAGGAGAAATGCAAACAAATTTGTGCACCAAGCTTTTTGTGTGTATAAAACATTTCTGGGATCTTTTATTTAATCTCAAGAAACATGGGACCAGGACTGGGGCTGGGGCAGTCGGGAAGCTGGGGGCAGTGTCATAGTACAGGGAGTTTAGGTCAAGGAGAGAGTGTGGAACTGCATGTTGCATTTATATTTTAGTTCAGTGTATGTTAGAGCTCTTTATTATGTGTTACTATGTAAAAGTATATTTAGCTACTAACACCTAATGTCAATAAAATGAATATCTTCAAAACACCAAATATGTTATCAACAACAGTGCAAAAGATGACCCTAGAAATGAAGGTAAAGAAAGTCCCTTCATGGCCAGATTTAGGTACGTACCTTCCCACAGGCCCGGCAGTGGTGCCTCCTCCTGGTGAAGGTGAACTTCTGCCAGCAGTTCATACAGTTGGGTGCCTCCGAATCCGGCACCCAGGGGGGCTGCTTGCACCCCAGCCCATCTTCATCCTCCACCTCCCTCCCCTCTGAGGACCCGCTCCCCTCTCCAGCAGGCTCGCCAGGGTAGGGTGGGGGCTCCGACAGTTCGTCGTACCCCACACTGCTCACATAGCGCTCAGGTGGGGAGTAACCTGGACAGGGTACACCTTGGTTAGAGGGGTCCTCGGCAGGGTTGGGGCTGGGAGGAGAGGGGCTCTGGTCCACCTCTTCCCCAGTGTCAGTGCGGTCTGTGGGGCTACTGGGCCCTTGGTCCTCCCCCGCTGCTGGAGGTGCTCTGGGTGCTTGACAGTGCAGCTGTTTGGGTCGGGCCCCTCCGTAGTAGGGTGGTGCGAGGTTACTGGGACTACAGGGGCTGGAGTCTTTGTGGCTGGGGCTGGGGGGGTCCTGGGAGGGAGCGGAGAGAGCTCGACCTACGTTCCCCTCTGCAGACAAGGTCCTGTCACAATCCCGGGAGGCCAGCCTCTCCAGCCCCTCCCCTAGGCTCCGGCTGCAGCTCCGCAGCTCCTCCTCCACAAGCCGCTCCTCCAGATTCCCGTTGAGCTCGGAGAAGCCCTCATCCTGGAGGTTCTCCTTGGGCCTCCCGCAGTCAGGGACCCCGTGGTCCTCCTGGCCCTGGGTCTCTCCCCGGAGGAAGGCGTCCAGCTCCTCATCTGTCACCAGCAGCCCGGCCTGGTCGCTCTCCGGCAGGTACTCAAACCCAAACGCAGGTGGGTCCATTGGGTTGGGGCTGGGCTCTGAGGGAGGGGAGGCTGGGCGCTGTGGAGCCCCTGGGACTGGCTGCTTTTCCACTAGGGAGAAGCTGACCTCCAGTGGCCGCTGGGAGACGGCGGGAGCCGAGACTGCCAGGAGGAAAGGCATGGTGGTTGTCTCTGGGCTCTGTGTGTTAGGTGACTGGACAGGTTTGTTGTCAGGGGCAGCATCAGGGTTGGTACAGTCCCCCACAGTCTCAGGGTTCTCTGGGAGAGTAACTTCCTCATGGACTTCAAAAGCAGACAGGGACTCTGCCGCTAAGGTCTCAGTTAGGCCAACCTCCCCTTCCCCCCCTCCCATGGCTTCCTCAGGGTTCTTGGAGGCCACCAGGGCCCCACACATGGACACGCCCATGGGCAGGCAGGACAGCGAAAGCTCTGTCTCTGCTGATGGGCTCTCGGCCACACCACCACTGCCTTCCTCAGGGTTAGGTTCCTGTCCAGTGCAGCTCCCAGAGCTCTCTGCTTCAGTCAGCTCAGAGGGCTCCAAAGACCCCTCACCCTCCTCCCTGGCCTCTGTGTCGATATCACACGTGGGAGTGTCCTCTTTCTTGGTGTCTATGGCAACAGGTGGGACACTAGCCTGGTCCTGGTGGGCTGGTGTGATTTTCAGGTGTTGGTTGACGAAGGCCACCTCTGTCGCCTCTCCCTCTCTGTCTCTCTCTTCCTCTGTCTCTCCAGACTCAGAGTTCCTCAGTGAGGGGGCCCTCTCCACAGCAGCAGGGAGAATCACATCCAGCAGACTGAGAGAGGCAGAGTAACCACCAGAGTCCAGCCCCAGCAGCCCCTCCCCTCCCCCGGCAAGACCCTCCCTCCCCTCAGTCCTCCCACGGCCGGGAACCAGACCTGCTGAGGAGTCCTCAGGCAGCGCCACCACGGGGCTGGTGAAGTCCACCAGAAGCTCCTCCAGCCGTCTCTCCACCACATCCAGCTCAGTGAAGGCGTCGTGGCTGTTGACCCGGAGGAGGAGGTGAGCTGAGCCTGTGTCACTGACCAGGTCACACACAGGCTTCAGGGCCCGCTTGGGGAAGGGTGGCGCACAGCTCTTAGCAGCCCCCCGGCCGTCCACAGAGGAGAGCAGGTCAACCCCCGTGAGAGGCCGTCCCTTGGCCTCGCAATCCCCAGGACTGGGGCTGGGACAGTCGGGGCAGCTGGGGGCAGTGCCATAGTGCAGGGAGTTTAGGTCAAAGAGAGAGTGTGGAACTGGAACTGTGGAGGTTTCCGGAAGGAAACCCTGGGGTCCCAGAGAGTGGCCGGGATACGCGGGAGGTGACAAAGAGACTGATCTGTAGTTGTGCTCATCTGGTCGGGAGGGAAAGAGAGAATTATCCGTTAAACAATTCTGTCGTTAATATCTCAGCAGAATATGTGAGCAACACGTTTTAAGTTAGCAACTACAAAGTACAATGTGCACCACATGTACAAGTATCAACTAGTTTAAAAACAATATTCATTTTTCAGTTAAAGGTGCAATATGCAGAATTCGCTCCACCATTTCCTGGTTGTTAAAATTCTAATAGTTCGCCTTATTTCAGTTCATGTGACAAAACAAGCCATGTTTAGCGTAGAGAATCATTGTACCATCTAAACCGCTGTGAAATATATTTTCAATACCCAGAAATATTGTATTTTCAGCTGGTGTACAAAACCCAAAGTAAAAGACGCAAAAACAAAACTTTAGAACGGGAAGCATAGAAATAGCACACATAGAACAGATCTACTGCTTCTTAGACTTGCTTTCAATGTGAATGACATATCTATAACTCACATTTCTATGTAACGTTGGTCAGGTCGTCCAAAAAGTTACATATTGCAGCTTTAACACCACACCCTCCCAACCCACATACAGAAAATACAAATAAATACATGCTATCAATGGGGGTTTTCATAGTAACCACGTCTAACCTGTATTGAGCTCAAAGTCATCCAGAAGCTTGTCCAGGTCACATACAGCAGCCTTGAAGAAGTTGTCCATGCTAGGCTGTTGGCGGGAGAGAGGCTCCACTCACTACTTCACCTCCTGAAAGTAGAACAAAATAAAGTATTGTTATCTATTGGTCTTATGTGGACTGGACGAATCCATTTCAATCAACATTTCAGTTTCCAAGTTAGTGTAAAAATGTTGTAATTAGTTAGGTATAGCTTAGGTATAAACCGAAGCCTTCATCCACAGTTTCCACTCCCCAGACAGGTTGATGAATTAATAACATATAAATTGTTGACCAAACAGTTAGCATCTCAATGTTCTCCAGCTATGTGTTATTGTGTACTTCAGACTCTGACCCCTGCTCTCCATGTTTATGGAGAAATCTAATTCAAGATCTACTATTAGGGAAGATACCAAGGGAAAGAATACCCCCATAGGGTGTCACAATAAACAAGTCTGCCACAAGTTTACAGCAACCTCATCAGTTTAAGGACACATAAAGGAATTTTACAATGCTTTATGTGTATTGCACCAACTATTTGGTGTGGAAATGTGACTAGGGCAACCCTTAATGTGAGAAAACAGCCAGCTAGTCATTGCAGATGTATACAAATGTTGAAATCATAGCAACAAAGACACCAATCATGAATTATACACCATTTATTCAACTACGTGACCAGGACACTATCCACTTTATATTTATACATAATTTTAAGGAGTTTTTTGGTGGTTTCTGTACTTTTTACATTTTTGGCAACCTTTACTCCACTACATTCCAAAAGAAAATATATTATTTTCAAATGCTTAGCAGGACAGGAAAATGGTCCAATTCGCACACTTATCAAGAGAACATCCCTGGTCATCTACTGCCTCTGATCTGGAGGACTCACTAAACACAAATGCTTTGTTTGTAAATGATGTCTGAGTGTTGGAGTGTGCCCATGGTTATCTGTAAATTCAAATAACATTTATGTTCTATTAATGTTCTGTACTATGTCATGTTTCATGTTTTGTGTGGACCCCAGAAAGAGTAGCTACTGCTTTTGCAACAGCTAATGGGGATCATAATAAAATACCAAATACCAAAAAGAACAAGACAATCGTGCTTTCTGGTTTGCTTAATATGAAGAATTCGAAATGATTTATTATTTTTATATTTATAATTTTGATACTTAAGTATATTTGAGCATTTACTATTACTTTTGATATTTAAAAGCAGATACTTTTAGACTCACTCAAATATACTGAACAAATATAAATGCAACATACAACAATTTCAATGATTTTACAGCTCATAAAAGGAAATCAGTCAATTTAAATAAATACATTTGGCCCTAATCTATGGATTTCACATGACTGGGCAGGGATGCAGCCATGGGTGGGCCTGGGAGGCCATAGGCCCACCCACTGGAGAGTCAGCCCAGCCAACCAGAATGAGTATTTCCACACAAAAGGTCTTTATTACAGACAAAAATATGCATCAGTTTCATCAGCTGTCCGGATGGCTGGTCTCAGACGATCCTGCAGGTAAAGAAGCTGGATGTGGAGGTCCTGGGCTGGTATGGTTACACGTGGTCTGCGCTTGTGATGCCGGTTGGATGTACCGGTTGGACGTACCATGTCTCTAAAACGAGGGCTTATGGTAGAGAAATAAACATAACATTCTCTGGCAACAGCTCTGGCGGACATTCTTGCAGTCAACATGCCAATTGCACGCTTATGCCTGCCCATACCATAACCCCCACTCAAAACATGAGACATCTGTGGCATTGTGTTGTTTCACAAAACTGCACATTTTAGAGTGGTCTATTGTCCCCAGCACAAGGTGCTCCTGTGTAATGACCATGCTGTTTAGTTAGCTTCTTGATATGCCACACCTGTCAGGTGGATGGATTATCTTGGCAAAGGAGAAATGCCCACTAAAAGGGACACAAACAAATTTGTGCACAACATTTTAGAGAAATAAGCTTTTTGTGCGTATGGAAAATTTCAGGGATCTTTTATTTCAGTTCCTGAAACATGGGATCAACACTTTAGATGATGCATTTATATTTTTGTTCAGTATAGTATTCTACTGGGTGACTTTCATTTGAGTCATTTTCTATTATGTATCTTTACTTTTACCCAAGTATGACAATTGGGTACTTTTCCCACCACTGCATATTGTGTACATATGTTGTACTACTATGAATACTACTAGGGATGTCAAACGTTCAGTGTTTGTCTATTGTTGTGACCTAGATGAAGATCAAATGTTACATACTTTTTCTTGCCACAGTAAGGAGGAAATTGTCACATTTGCAGCCTGAATGGATAATGTTTTAGGTACGAACCGGTTCATGGGGGATACAAGTGTATTGCCAGCTGAAGACAATAGCTGTGTTCGAATACCCATACTAACTATTAGTTCATTTTAGTATACCGTAAATGAACGGTATCCTTTCAGTTGAGCATACTAGCGCTACGCCTGTCTACCGGAAGTTGATTATCTTGCTATGCAACCACTTGCTAGCTTGTTAGCATAACAAATTACTAGCTAGACAATTTTTTGTGTTCGTAAATTCTTAAATTCAGAGCGTTGTCATATTGTCCATTCGTAAATTCTGAGCGTTTCCCTTCTCGGAGCGTTCAGAGCGCACACTGGCGGAGGAGTAGGGTTGATCCGAGCGTTCTGACCATCACAAGGCAGTCAAGCACACAAGCTAACTGGCAAGCTACTTCCAGACACAAATGAGAGAACACCTCACTCTGACCATTTTACTCGCCATAGCAGAGCTGGTTAGGCTGTTTTCATGTTATCCACAGCGTTGGTGACTAACTGTGCTGCAGACGTTTACTGACACCGGCCATATTAAATGGGTGTTGAGCGTTCGTAAATTCATCCGTTATTCTGCGCTCTGGCACACTCAGACGAGAGTGCTCTGAAATCGGAGTAGATAGCCAGAGTGAATTTATGTCCATTGAGAACATACAACAACCATACCACTTAGCTAAGGATGACGTGAATAATCAAGTCAATAAACGTTTGGCAGTTAGTTAGCATATAGTTAATACACTGGCAAGATTAATATATTAGTAGCCAACTAACGAGGTAGCTAACTAACATACCGGTAGTACCTACTGCTGTAATGATATGCGGTTCGTAAGGATAGCGTAGCCAACACATTGTGAGCCAACAAAACTTGTAGTGTAACTTATTTGAAAAGTCATTACTTTATTACATTGCTCAACATTTTCTTAACATTTGTCAAAATTAGTTAAAGCAATGAATTTGTATCTGCTCTTGTCGGACTGTATATTTTCCACCAAATTCCTCAAATCTGAAAACGGTGTGAAGCCACGCCCATTTTCTGAAGAATTGCGTTATGGGCCTTAAAAGTACAGAAAGTGTCCTCTGAGTGAATTCTTCGTATTTTGTAGAATGTAGTACAACATCCGTGAACTTTTGGCATACTAACTATCCATACTATGACCAATAAGTATACTACATACTCAATTTACATCACAAATAGTATGGTTAGTGCGGTCGAACACAGCTAATGTGTTTGGACGTATGATGAAACGACTCAATATCGCCATCTGCTGGTCTTTGGGCTATATCATGACTAACGATCAGCTAGCTAGCTTACTCTTAGCCATCTAATTATGCTGCTAGTATCCATGGTGACCAAGATTTCCTAATCATGACACTGGGTAAATAGTAATACTAGGGCTACAATCCAAAAGACACACCCTCGTCCACTTATGCCCTTGGGGGAATCGCCTTCGCCATCTTGGAGGGTGGTGCAAATGATTAGCTAAGCAAGGGAAGTTTGCAATGTAAGCCCCTCAGCCCTCGAGTTGGCTTCGCGAGTGTTCACTCCGGGGCCTGAAACTCCCCATAATTCAATTCGCTACGATTGTACATCCGCTAAGAAAAGTCCACGAAAACTTAAAAACAACATCAATGGAGAAGTCAGCATACAAGTGTAAGTAAAAACAAATGCAAATAAGTTAGACATTTTGCTACTACGTAAAAGGTAAATATGTTTTTGTTTGGTTATCTTTTGGAAATTGTAGAAATATGTTCCAGCTAGACAGTAATTAATTTGCTAGCTATCATACAGTAGGCGTATATTAATAATTATATATTTAATATAAGTAGACATACTCATAATTGACTGTAGCGCTTATAAAAACACCCACAAGCTACGGGTGGCTGAAAACACAATCATCGCGGGATGAACGAGTGACGAGTTTCCGGCCAAGTGTGGCCCATTTAAAAATCTTTCCTTCCTCGCCTTGCAAGTGTATACTCGTCAGACGTCATCAGAAGTGTCCACTTAATTTGAGGGTGTGTCTTTTAAGTGTTTGAACCAGAACCTAGGTTATAACTAGAGGTGGTATGGCTATCATTTGCTCAATTAGCTAGCAATTCATCTTCCAGTTGTTAACTAGATAGCCAGGTAATGTTAGCTGGCTAGTTCGATAACGTTAGTTAACTAGTCCATTAGCTATAAATGCACTAGCTAATGTTAGCGAGCTAGCTAAACATTTTGACAGCTTCCTGCTGACATTACCTGAAACACACATCACTGTTATCAAGTCATCACTATCGTGCATCATCATCCGTGAATATCATAAAGCGGAGGGCAGACAGGTTACATTAGCTTAGTTAATACTAGCCGGATAGCCAATGCAATGTGTCTATATTTACAGTCAACAATCAATTTTCTGTGTCATTACCGGAAGATTCATCATTTAGCCTTCCAACCGTTTTACGATTCTTCTGGTTATAACGAAGAAGCTGTGTCTACTCTTGATTGCATCCTCTTTGCCCTTTTGTTATTCCTGAAGTTTTTAAAGCTCAGTGCAGTTTTTACTCCGGCGTCCATTTTGGATCTATCACACCGGTGTAATCGGTTACCATAGCCACAAAGTCAACATTGGCTATCGTAAAAATGTATTGAAACTAAAATATGATTTTTGGTCTTAATTTGAAGTTAAGGTTAGGCATCATGTTTGTAGTGTCGTTATGGTTCACATTTTAAGATGCGAAATTGTAGGAATAGGCGGGGTTTATGGTTGTGGGAGCTAGTGACGACCGGTGAAATCGCAACGTTCCTTAATTAAAGTGAGCGCACCTATTTTGATTTGTTTACTTAGGGCAAAGCATTCAGTCACCTTTGGTAGTGGGTGACTGGGCAAGCACATTACCTGGCTGAAGGAGCCCAGACCTATGCCGAGTGTACATGCTATCGGAATGAGTTCCCAGTGGGAAATTTCACTTGAATGACCCTCTTAGTGAGAATTACAAGTGGGGAAGTGAGAAAATCAACTTAGCCAAGTTGTCGAGTTGTGAAGTTCCACCACTGATCTTTTACATTTTCAACCAAAAGATGACAGCAAATCCGTTTTTGACAATTACAAACCTGTCAATATGTATAATTTAGCTAGTATGACCATTGTCAATGTTACGCAAGCTAGTTAACTTTATTAGTAAAACATTTATCTAGCTAAAGTCTTAGGCTATTGGTTGAAGAATTGTTCCGATTTTAATAGCGCATGAACACAATCATGTCGGATTTACGAATTCCCAGTTGCCCAATTCCGACAAGCACGTGAAACCAGCACTATTGATACACACACTCACTTACATTGTTATGTTGGAGGTAGTGTTTCCAACTTACTGCTTCCATCTATTTAGCCCTGTCAGATACGTGATCAAGGGGCTACAGGTAGAGGTTAGTCACAATTTTGTTGTCGCCCTGAACTACCTCATCTGATTAATCAAATCAAGGGTTATGTTCCACTGCTTAGACCTTGCCAGATCTTACAACGCCTAGATAGGTACTTTACCTATCAACTAACAACATCATATGTTATAGCAATCTGTCAGTCGATGAAATATGCCGCATTCAAAACAACTTGGAACTCGGAAATCTCCGACTTCAGTGCGTTCAAGACTACTGGGAACTCTGGGAAAAATCGTTTTGAAAAGTCATCCAACTTGGAATTCCAACTCGGGCCTCTTGCTAGAGCCCCGAATTCCCGACCTGAAGATCACTAACGTCATGATTTGACCTCGTATATTTCTGAGTTCCCAGTTGTCTTGAACGCACCAATGACACAGACGATGACACAGTCACACAGTTGATTACGTAGGACGCACACATTGGCCGCACATCCTTTTTTTGCCAGAGGAAGCAGGAAGGGAAGGGATTGACTGTGGAGGAGTTTGTGGTCCAAACTAATGTGAAATCATTGTGACTTCCTAACAAGCATTATATTACACTCTCTAAAGTGATCCTAAAGCCAGAAGTAATGACATGGGATGAGAAGACTAATTAAGCAGACACATTGGTCCCGTACTGTTAATGTTATTTAAATGTATTTTTGAAATGTACTGTTTCATAGTTTTAGATTCAGCCACCAGTGTTTATCATAAACATTTGAAGAATGAAAAGATTGTTAAAGAATCTAAAAGAAGATTAATTGAGAACTGCTCAATTAGATGGAATGTTATCCACAAAGTTAACCACTTGGCTTGTACTATTCCTTTTTTTAATGAGTGGAAATTGTCATTTTATTTAACAGATAGGACAGTGGAGAAAAGACAGGAATGCAAGTCACAAGGGCAGTGGGTCGGATTCAAACCCACATCGACCCCCCTGGTATACATGGGTCAGCAGCGGCACCAACTGCTGGACCTCACAGGCCACTGCTATTTTAACTTTATTGCCAATATATTTCAGATTAGCATCACTGGGTTATATTTGGCATGGTTTGTTTGACCAGATGGTATTGGAGTGAGATGTGGGGTTATTTTTAAATGTGTTTATACTATAGGCTGTCTCCACTGCAGGTTTTGACTTGAGGTTGCATCTCTGCATCCGTTGGCCTCCTTATCCCCGCCTTAATCCCAGAGTGGGAGGTGATAGCCAGAATGTGTCTGGTTGTAAATTCACTACATACTGATGTGAGACAGGTGATGGTCACTTTTTATGGGCCCCAGAGAGCCGGACTAAGATGGCTTTTGCGTGGATTGCCTGGGGTCATGGGGAGCTCAAGTGGCTGTTTATGGCACCCTCTACTCTGTCTGGGATATTACAATTGCTATACAATGTAGCTAAGAGACAGCCATGTTACAGAAAAACCAGGCCAAAGTAAGCTAATGCTGCCACATCTTGTTTGGAAACAACAAAGAAGCATCACTTTAATTTCACAATCATATTTCTTACGACATTATTAAATATTACGTTTACTTTTATGGCTGTCTAATGTCCATTGCCATATTCCCTCAAGATATAGTCCTGTTTGTGGGGTGGATTGCAGGACTAAACAGCCGTGGTGTGAAAGCCGTTGAATTCAGTGTCCCACAGAGGAAACAGCTGCTGCCCAGTGTTCAAGACTATTACTACAACAGCTGCCAAACTAAGGAGACTACCTCACGTTTTACTATGTAAAGATCCTTGAGCTCTGGAAAAGCACTATATAAATCCAATCAGTTAGGTCTATTATTCTTAGTCTTATTTTTAACTCATTCATGGACAGACAGGACCATCTTTCCTCAAATAAATGGACTGCTATCAAATAATCTACATAACACACATTCAGAAATACTTTTGGACTCCTTTGTGTTTCTCAATGTATTTTGGACTCCTGTGCTGTCACTTGCATTCACTTCCTTTCAGGGCTGAACTGGAGGAATCTCCTCTGTGACCTCCGTTACCCGGGCAGCTGCTACTCAAACAACTTCAAACCTGTTAACCTGTTGTAACCTGTGTCTATATAAGGCCGTATCCTCTAGCATACAGCTCAAATGGCAGCTGATCACATTCAATATTCTCTATTAGGGTGGGTTCTAAAGTAATACCCAGTCTCCAGATTGTGCTGTGATGCTGTATGTATTTCTGACACCCAGTACTTCCATGACCATTAAGGAAGATGCTGTTGGGCTTGTAAATTATGTTGTTATTGTTTACATCTTGTACTTCGTCAACTAGCATCTCACTGGGCACAAACGTCAGTTCAACGTCTAGTTTTGATAAAAATTTGGATGAGCTGTCAACTAACGTGAATTCAACAAAACATTACTCCATGTCATTGGATTTAGGTTAAAAGTTGGTTGAAAAAAAGACTACATTCACTTACGTTAATTACTTTTAAAAATCCAATCAGTTTTCCACATTGATTCAATGTCATCACAAACAGTAGCATTTTTTGGGTTGAAATGACGTGGGAACAAATGCATCCCAGGTTATTTTCACATGCAAATAGCTTTTTCAATCAATGATACTGTATATCTGTAGTGCCTAATGAATTAGAAAGGAAAGATTACATTTTAAAAGATGATTTTAAAATATACATAATTGTTGTCTAAAGTGACCTATGACAACAAAAACATGGCAATTATGATAAGGTAAGAGAGTGGTACATTAAGTACATGAAGGTACAAGTAAGTTACTGTTGAAGTCGGAAGTTTACATACACTTAGGTTGGAGTCATTAAAACAAATTTTTCAACCCCTCCACAAATTTCTTGTTAACAAACTATAGTTTTGGCAAGTCGGTTAGGACATATACTTTGTGCATGACACAAGTCATTTTTCTAACAATTGTTTACAGACAGATTATTTCACTTATAATTCACTGTATCACAATTCCATTGGGTCAGAAGTTTACATACACTAAGTTGACTGTGCCGTTAAACAGCTTGGAAAATTCCAGAAAATGATGTCATGGCTTTAGAAGCTTCTGATAGGCTATTGACATCATTTGAGTCAATTGGAGGTGTACCTGTGGATGTATTTCAAGGCCTACCTTCAAACTCAGTGCCTCTTTGCTTGACATCATGGGAAAATCAAAAGAAATCAGCCAAGACCTCAGAAAACAAATTGTAGACCTCCACAAGTCTGGTTCATCCTTGGGAGCAATTTCCAAACGCCTGAAAGTACCACATTCATCTGTACAAACAATAGTACGCAAGTATAAACACCATGGGACCACACAGCCGTCATACCGCTCAGGAAGGAGATGCGTTCTGTCTCCTAGAGATGAATGTACTTTGGTGCGAAAAGTGCAAATCAATCCCAGAACAACAGCAAAGGACCTTGTGAAGATGCTGGAGGAAACAGGTACAAAAGTATCTATATCCACAGTAAAATGAGTCCGTTATCGACCTAACCTGAAAGGCCGCTCAGCAAGGAAGAAGCCACTGCTCCAAAACCAACATAAAAAATCCAGAAAACGGTTTCCAACTGCACATGGGGACAAAGATCGTACTTTTTGGAGAAATGTCCTCTGGTCTGATGAAACAAAAATAGAACTGTTTGGCCATAATGACCATTGTTATGTTTGGAGGAAAAAGGGGGAGGCTTGCAAGACGGAGAACACCATCCCAACCGTGAAGCACGGGGGTGGCAGCATCATGTTGTGGGGGTGCTTTGCTGCAGGAGGGACTGGTGCACTTCACAAAATAGATGGCATCATGAGGGAAGAAAATTATGTGGATATATTGAAGCAACATCTCAAGACATCAGTCAGGAAGTTAAAGCTTGGTCACAAATGGGTCTTCCAAATGGACAATGACCCCAAGCATACTTCCAAAGTTGTGGCGAAATGGCTTAAGGACAACAAGGTCAAGGTATTGGAGTGGCCATCACAAAGCCCTGACCTCAATCCCATAGAAAATTTGTGGCCAGAACTGAAAAAGCGTGTGCAAGCAAGGAGGCCTACATCCCTGACTCAGTTACACCAGCTCTGTCAGGAGGAATGAGCCAAAATTCACCCAACTTATTGTGGGAAGCTTGTGGAAGGCTACCCGAAACGTTTGACCCAAGTTAAACAATTTAAAGGCAATGCTACCAAATACTAATTGAGTGTATGTAAACTTCTGACCCACTGGGAATGTGATGAAAGAAATAGAAGCTGAAATAAATAATTCTCTCTACTATTATTCTGACATTTCACATTCTTAAAATAAAGTGGTGATCCTAACTGACCTAAGACAGGGAATTTTTACTAGGATTAAATGTCAGAAATTGTGAAAAACTTAGTTCAAACGTATTTGGCTAAGGTGTATGTAAACTTCCTACTTAAACTGTATATTCTTCTAAACCTAAAGGGGTATATTTTATTAGTTGGACATTTAAGTTCATAATATATAGCCATTGATTCTGGAAGAACATACTGTATAAATGCCTCATGAGCTTAGTTCAACTGTTTAACCCCATCAGAACCCAAAATATATAAGCTTGTTTTATGGCTTTGTTTGTAAACAATGCAATTGCAAACAAACACTGTATAGCCTCAATACATGGTTAAAACTATCATTTTAATATCATAGATCGTCAGTCCTTGCATCCATAGCTCTGTCTATGAATTTGTTGGTTAAGACAACATATAAAAAAGTGTTGCATTTCTCCAGGCCCCTACTTCAGCAGTTTACTGGTGTCCACTTTGTTATTGTTTGAACTGCAGATTGCCCCTTTAAAGTGAACATCCGACACCGGTCTTCTGTAGACTACACACTATTGAAGCTCCATGATCTACTATGTAACACAGAGATCCGGTGCTGGGAAGCACAGTAAATTGTCCATATTAGTCATCCCAACCTTCACTATACTGAAATCAGTACTGCAATAAACTTGCCACTCAGATATGTTGTCAGGAACATGCTCGGGCCTCTCCCAGGTCCCTGTGTTATGAGTTGCAAATCCCAAGTTAGACTTTCACTGCAGGGACACGAATGATGTAAATCTTGTCATTATAAAATGCTGAGAGGCAATAAACTCATGCTGGCAGTTATGATCACAAAAATGTTCTACCCCAATATAATTTCAATAATCCTTACTGCAAGGGATGGTTTACCTTCTTACTCAATGACAGCAAACAGTTGTTAGTAAGGCTTTTTGCGTAATGTTGATAGATAAACAAATATACATATATTTAACTCATTCTTATATTTGTCTGTTTGTGGTTGTGTTTGGTAGTAATTAGCTTACTACAGTAACATCTACAAATGTATGGATAATGATTTGTAAATGACAAACAACTATTAGCAATGATTTAAAAATATACCTTATTATAACACATTACCTTTATATGAAGTTAGCAAAATCCAATTCAAAGACAAATATCACAGAAATACATAGTGGCAATAGGAGTCAGCCCCTAATTCTCTCCTCCAATCCACATCCTTGATTAGGGGAGCCATAATTAACTTCTGCTTGGTTAGCACTCGAAACTCTCAACCAGATAAATAGAGCCTCAGAGCAGCATCAATGACAGACAGCTTCTACCTCTGTGGTAAGACTAACTCCTTTTACTCTGTTTATTCTAATGTCTCGGCACCTGATAATGTAGTTGAATTGTAAAGTTGCAATCTGTTCTAAATGCCATTTGTCTGTTGTGACAGGGTATGAAATGTGTTTTGTGCATGGAATGGGTTTTTAAGTGGATTAATCTGGGATGCCATTCAACTTTTTTAGCAACTCTTCAGGTGGGATGAGACTAAGTACCGGTAATGTGTGTTTAATCATGACACCTCAATGTCTTACAGAACCCTCTAACACACAATTTAATCTGGGAGAGGAAGACAAGGTGAGACATTGTTAGAGTTTTTCACTCACATTTTTTTCTATTGGAGAGTATTCTATGAGAGACACTGTTTTATTAGCTACACAAGCTTACTACTTACCTAACTTTGTTGCTAATGTATAAAAGAATGAGCTACCAAACCCGCTCACAGGATTGGTTAACTCTTGAGGTCCGTCTGGTCTCGACCAATTTAGGTAAATCCTCTAATCCTTTTATTGCACCCCATTGTTGGAATAATATAAAAACACAAATTCCCTGGTGCCGCCACGGCAGTTTAGGACTGTGTTGTTGAATGAATTCATTTGAGGATTGCAGTTGTTTCAATTGATTGTAGTATTTATTTGTTGTAATTGTGGTGTTGAGGTTGTGCCTTGTGGTTATATTCATTCTTATTATTTTAATTGTAATGTAAATTGTTCTTCCTGTTGTGAGAAAATGTTTGTACTCAGGGCAACATTGGGAATGAGACCTTGGTCTCAACTGGGCTATCCTGAATAAATTACAGTTAATTAAAAAAAACTGTTTATTCAAAATAAACTCAATCATTTGTTTGCTTTGTTTGTGTTTCTCAGTGAGTTGCCACCATGAGTACCGACGCAGAGATGGCCTCTTATGGCAAAGCCGGTGTATACCTCCGTAAGCCTGAGAAGGAGAGGATTGAGGCCCAAAGCAAGCCCTTCGATGCAAAGAATGCCTGCTATGTGACCGATGTTAAGGAGCTGTACCTCAAGGGTACCATTGTTGGCAGAGAAGGGGGAAAGGTCCAAGTGAAAGTCCTTGACACTGGGGAGGTAAGCCTACAACATAGGACAGAAGTCAGTTTCAAGTTGAAGTTTGTTTATTCACAATTATATTTAAAAGAAAAATTACTTCAGATGTTGCAGGAGAACTTAAAACTTGTAGTGTATTTGAGGTTTAAAAAGGCTTCTGAATTTTGTAATTTCACACATAATAATTAACATTTCCTGTTGCTGCAGGATTATTTTACTGCTGTAGTAAACTGGCTCAAATTAAGATCCTACATCTGTACAGTAAAATGTATGACTGACTTGATGATTACTAAATCAAAGCAATGTCGACACAGATTCAGTAACAGTTCTTCCAATTGATCCAAGTGTAATGTAGATTACCGACTGATTTTCAGACTAATGACTTCAAAGAAGCTGATGTCTTCGAAATGAACCCTCCAAAGTTTGACATGATTGAGGACATGGCCATGATGACCTACCTCAATGAAGCCACTGTCCTGTATAACCTCAAAGAGCGTTATGCAGCATGGATGATCTACGTAAGGAACCTATTCTACATATAAATGACTGTATATAGGTATATATACACACTCATAAGTGAACATAGGACACCACCATATAAGGGAAATCTAAAATGCCAAAACTCCAAAATGCACATGCTGTTTGTAAATTAAAAACACCTTTGCAAAAATAATATAACTGAATACAAGAAACACTTGTAAGTGTTCCATAGAAGCTCTATACAGTTGAACAGAAAAGCTGATTTTGCTAATCCCCTAACTTCCTTCCCTTCATCCAGACCTACTCCGGGCTGTTCTGTGCCACGGTGAATCCCTACAAGTGGCTCCCTGTGTACGACGAAGAGGTTGTTAACGCTTACAGAGGAAAGAAGCGCATGGAGGCTCCACCCCATATCTTCTCTGTCTCTGACAGGGCCTATCAGTTCATGTTGACGGGTATGATCTTATACATGTGGATGAACGGATAGATTGATGGATAAATAGATAGAAGCTCACACAAGCAGATATGGGCAGCCAAGGTACTAGCTGGAAACATCAATGCAATAATATTTTTTTTATTTACATCTAGTGAAAAGCGTGTGAAACACTATCCACTACTTTAAGATAATTGGCAAATGCCATAATGTATCAAAACTGTTTATATTCTTTGTTGTTTTTTTGCCTGCAGATAGGGAGAACCAGTCTATCCTGATTACGTAAGTTCTCAACTAACATCTAACATTATAGTTAGTTGGATATCATAACAATTATTAAGCATATACATGAACTATAGTAAATGAGTAAACAACTCAAAGTGTACTTTTTAGTGATTTATGTTTTGAATGTCTGACACTGAAACATGAACCTCTTATTCTCTGTCATATAAACCAGCGGAGAATCTGGTGCAGGAAAGACTGTCAACACCAAGCGTGTCATCCAATACTTTGCCACCATTGCTGTGTCTGGAGGAGAAAGGAAGAGGGCGGCAGAACCCGGCAAAATGCAGGTACAGGTGTAGGATCTTCATTTGATGACCCTGTTGCAGGACAACTTTCAATGCAATGCAGGAAATGTAAAACTTGTAGTGTGTTTTAGGTTTTAAAAGCCTTTTGAAGTTTCCACTTTGACATTTCAGACTTGATTTCGCCTTAAGAAAAATATATCAACCCCTACAAAAATGTCCATTAATTATACTGAAAAAAAATATAAATGCAATATGAAACAATTTCAAAGATTTTACTGAGTTACATTTCATATAAGGAAATCAGTCAATTGAAATAAATTCATTAGTCTCTAATCTATAGATTAGGGACTAATGAATTAGTCCCTAATCTATTTCACATTACTGGGAATACAGATATGCATCTGTTGGTTACAGATCCTCTACCTTTAAAAAAAAGTAAGGACATGGATCAGAAAACCAATCAGTATCTGGTGTGACCACCATTCACCTTATGCAGTGCAACACATCTCCTTTGCATAGAGCTGATCAGGCTGTTTATTGTGGCCTGTGGAATGTTGTCCCACTCCTCTTCAATGGTTGTGCGAAGTTGCTGGATATTGGTGTGAACTGGAACAAGCTGTCGCATATGTCGATCCAGAGCATCCCAAACATGGCATGACAATGGGCCTCAGGATCTTGTCACGGAATCTCTGTGCATTCAAATTTCCATCTATAAAATTATATTCTATTTAAACATGAGACACCTGTAGCATTGTGTTGTGTGACAAGACTGCACATTTTAGAGTGGCCTTTTATTGTCCCCAGCACAAGGTGCGCTTGTGTAATGATCATGCTGTTTAATTATCTTCTTGATATGCCAAACCTGTCAGGTGGATGGATTATTTTTGCAAAGGAGAAAAACTAACAGGGATGTAAACAGCATTTGAGAGGAATACGTTTTTTGTGTATACGGAACATTTCTGGCCTTTTTTACTTCAGTTCATGAAACATGGAACCAACACTTTACATGTTGCATTTATATTTTTGTTCAGTGTATAATCCACATAATAATTCACATTTCCTGTTGTTGCAGCATTATTTTGCTGCGGTGTCAAACTGGCTCAAATTAAGATCCTACATCTGTAGGCCAGCCATATATATAACTGCTTATTTTAAGACAGTTCCACCACTGTTGAAGAAGGGTGTTCTATAGTACTGTATGTCATGCTGTTTCTGACCAACTTGTGTTCGTCTCCCTCAGGGGTCTCTTGAAGATCAGATTATTGCTGCCAACCCTCTGCTGGAGGCTTACGGTAATGCCAAGACAGTTCGGAACGACAACTCTTCTCGTTTTGTAAGTATGGGGGACACACTTGCCATACTTAAATATTCCTTATTGATCTAGAATGACATGACAATGAAAGGCTGTACGATTGAGACCTATTCAGTATTTCCAAATGTCAGTGTTAAACGACGGTTTAGAAATAAAGGAAAGCACGATTTTCAGAGTACTGAGATGGACACCATGGCAGTTTCCTTTTGTTGACTCGTTCCCTCATTTCTAACCCCCATGCTCTACTTTAGGGTAAATTCATCAGGATTCACTTCCACAGTAATGGCAAACTGTCTAGTGCTGACATTGAGACCTGTAAGTTGGGTGGATTGTTTGTTGGATTGTTTGTCATGAATGCACAATGTCCTAAATTCACAGAGATTATGTTTTAAGGAGACCAAGCACTGAACTTTATCACCTGTTCTCTTTCAGACCTGCTGGAGAAGTCCAGAGTGACCTTCCAGCTGCCCGATGAGAGAAGCTACCACATATTCTACCAGATGATGACCAACCACAAGCCTGAGCTGATTGGTACGACAAAGTAGAAAGCTGTTTGACTATTTTTGCCATTTAGTTGACAGGGAAATTGCACCTGAATCAACATATCAGTGGTCTCATATCAATGTTTAAGTGCTACAGTGAGTTCTAAAGTTCAGGGTTGTATTACTCATGACTATTGTAATATTTCTAATTGAGATAGAGTTCCATAAACAGGGAAAGGGGATACCTAGTCAGTTGCAAAACTGAATGCATTCAACAGAAATGTGTCTTCCACATTTAACCCAACCTCTCTGAATCAGAGAGGTGTGTGGGGGGATGCCTTAATCGACATCCACGTCATCAGCGCCCGGGGAGCAGTTGTTGTTGGGGGGTTAACTGCTTTGCTCAAGGACAGAACGGCAGATTTATCCACCTTGCTGGCTCGGGGATTCGTACCAGCGACCTTTCGGTTACTGGCCCAACGCTCTTAACCACTAGGCTACTTGCATGGAGAACTACTGCATGGAGAACTACTGCACTCCAGTGGAAATTATGGGGTAAAATCAATCAAACGATCCAAGACAAAGTGACAATTCACCACTCAAATGTTGCCCTCATTTGATGACAAGTTAAATGGTATTGTGAAAGATGACATTTCCAGCCTCAGTGAGTTGGAGTCGCGCAAACCAATAAAGGTTCTTCCTGTAGTTGAATGTGTCTGTGTCATAAAGTCAGCTTCATATTCCTGTGGTATAGACTCCTAGGAGGAATAGGGAGGGGAAATTATCAAATCCATACGGTTTCATTTGACCGCTCTATTTTTCACTGCATTACATTTGTATTTTGAGTTGCATTTGGCTCCCAATGCAGATACAGTACGTCCTTTATGTCCGCACTTTCTAACCTTAATCTTCATCTCATGCAAGAGAGGAAAAGGGAGGGGGAAGTAAATTCCATCTGGTTGAACTAACTCTGTCCGGTTCTCCGTCCCCACAGAAATGACGCTCATCACCACCAACCCCTATGACTTCCCCATGATCAGCCAGGGGCAGATCAAAGTGGCCTCTATCGATGACAAAGAGGAGCTGGATGCCACAGATGTGAGTCTCTCAAACTATATACAAGAATGAATAACGCCTCTATCTCCACTGAAAAAAATGCACAATTATATGTTGTAACTTAACTCCAAGCAGTGCAGCCCCATGACAGTTTTGTTCAGTTTGAAACTCCCTGCACTTGTGATATCTCCTGTATGTGCATACACTAAGTTTAACTATGAAATTCCTGTCACTCAGGCTGCCATTGACATCCTGGGCTTCACCAATGATGAGAAGATGGGCATCTACAAGCTGACCGGCGCTGTCATGCACCACGGCAACTTACGTTTCAAGCAGAAGCAGCGTGAGGAGCAGGCCGAGCCAGATGGCACAGAGGGTGAGTCCTTTCTCCAAACACTGGAATAGACAGAATGAAACTGGTTTCTCTGTCAGAGTAACACTACATTTGTCCCTGTATATGAGTCTGATGCTCTTTCTCTCTACAGTAGCTGATAAAATCGGTTACCTCTTGGGTCTGAACTCAGCTGACATGCTGAAACTTCTGTGCTACCCCAGAGTGAAGGTTGGCAATGAGTTTGTGACCAAGGGACAGACCGTGCCTCAGGTGAGGTCTTTACATCCAAGATTACATAATTGCTACAACACCACGATTCATTTTATGTTAGATTTTTTTTAAATCAAGCTCTATACCAGCAAGACATGATCAATGTCTCACCTGTTTTTGCACAGGTGTATAACTCAGTCTCGGCTCTGGCCAAGTCCATCTATGAGCGGATGTTCTTGTGGATGGTCATCCGTATCAACCAGATGTTGGACACCAAGCAACAAAGGAACTTCTACATCGGTGTGCTCGACATTGCTGGGTTTGAGATCTTTGACGTAAGTATGTGATTATTACAGAATAAACAGTTTATGGCTTTAAGGTCTTATGACAGAAGGTGATTGAACTAATCTTCTTTGAACTTCACTAACAGTTCAACACCATGGAGCAGCTGTGTATCAACTTCACCAATGAGAAACTGCAACAGTTCTTCAACCATCACATGTTTGTCCTGGAGCAAGAGGAGTACAAGAAGGAGGGAATCATCTGGGAGTTCATTGATTTCGGCATGGACTTGGCTGCCTGCATTGAGCTTATTGAGAAGGTACGCAGACTGAGAATTCTACTTAAAAAATAATGTACTGTAGAATGGCCTACAACAGAGTTGACAGGGACGGATGTTGGAGTTGAGAGTGAATTATTATCCTTTTGATACAAGATGGCTACTATTAATCCTGCTGTTACATTTTTCATCAGCCAATGGGCATCTTCTCCATCCTTGAAGAGGAGTGCATGTTCCCCAAGGCTTCAGACACTTCCTTCAAGAACAAGCTGTATGACCAGCATATGGGCAAGAAAAACACTTTCCAGAAGCCCAAGCCTGCCAAGGGAAAGGCCGAGGCCCACTTCTCCCTGGTGCACTACGCTGGTATTGTGGACTACAACATCTGTGGCTGGCTGGACAAGAATAAAGACCCCCTGAACGACTCAGTGGTGCAGCTCTACCAGAAGTCTTCAGTCAAACTGCTGCTTCTTATCTACGTTGATTCTCCAGCTGAAGGTCATTTAACATGGTTAAATAATAGTTTTTGCCAATATTCCCGATATCAACATTACATTACACAAACTATTTGGTAGCAGTTGCAAATATATTATCTCCAAAATAAAATATGGTGTTCACCAAATCACTCATGATTTGAACTGTTTTTACAGACAGAGCATCCAAGAAGGGAGGCAAGAAAAAGGGAGGCTCCATGCAGACAGTGTCTTCCCAGTTCAGGGTGAGCTTTTCAAACTTGTATTCAAAGTTATCTGGTTAACTTATCTGGTCAACATTTTTAACGCACCTTATTGACCAGATAAGTTAATTTGTATGAATGATTTCTGAGACGGCTGTTTGGTGTGTCCCCGCCCTGCAGGAGAACTTGGGCAAGCTGATGACCAACTTGAGGAGCACTCACCCTCACTTTGTGCGCTGTCTGATCCCCAATGAGTCAAAGACTCCAGGTACAAGAAATATCGAGTGAAATACAAAATTGTAACCCAATGGTTTAGCAGCTAGTGAGATTCAGTAGCTTAAAACAAAATAAGTACCAAGTAACTACCTGTACTTACATGTGGTACAAGATAGCTGATTATAAGTTATTTCCATATTTTTACCCAGAAATAATGGCACTTACATCACCACAATGTAATTGTAGCCCTTACAATGTTTCAGTGTTTCTTAGCTTTAACGATATTTTGTGTTTTTCAGGTCTGATGGAGAACTTCCTGGTTATCCACCAGCTAAGGTGTAACGGTGTACTGGAGGGTATCAGGATCTGTAGAAAGGGGTTCCCCAGCAGAATCCCCTATGGTGACTTCAAGCAGAGGTACCCTTTAGAAATGTCATCTATCTAACATGGCTCCATGTTAACTTTAGAATATAACTGAATTTGACAAAATAATAAGAAACTCAGAAACTCTTTCATTCTGAGATCTTAAAAGATTACATTCTGAAATCTTAAAATATTACATTCTGAGATTTAATAAATACAGACCAAAACAATGTTTGGCATCAATTGGCCTATGCTAGAGTTCATAAAAGAAGAATGGCTAGAATGTTCAGCTGATTTCATAAACAGTGGTAGAACTGTGACACAGCAACAGAATAGCTTTGTTTGCCCACAACTTAAAAACTGACAGTTGCCAGTCTCTCCTAATCCAGGTACAAAGTACTGAATCCCAGTGTTATCCCAGAAGGAACATTTATGGACAACAAGAAGGCTTCTGAGAATCTGCTTGGGTCAATCAATGTGGCACACGAGCAGTACAAGTTTGGACACACCAAGGTCAGGGTTCAAATACACTCAGGAAAGCAAACACAAAACATAAGTAAAACAACAATGTAAATGCTAACCACTCAACGCCTTTTTACAATACATCTTGCCGTGTTGATCCCTCATTTAAATTCAACCCTGCTTTCTGACTTTTGATGACATCCATTGATAATGTTGACCTATTCTCAGGTGTTCTTAGTTCTTACCGGTGTCTCGGGCATTTACCTTCCTGTTACCTTCCTGTTACATGCGCTCAGGTGTTCTTCAAAGCTGGTCTGCTGGGTGTCCTGGAGGAGATGCGAGACGAGAGACTGGCCTCTCTGGTCTGCATGATACAGTCTCTGTGTCGTGGGTTCGTCATGAGGAAGGAGTTTGTGAAGATGATGGAGCGGAGGTGAGGGATAGAAGATATCTCAAGATAAAGGCTCATCCAAATTCATCTAACAGGGTTGCAGTGGTTTCCATTTCATCTCCAACGATTCCAGGGATCAAATTGTTATATTCACCTTAAATTTACAAATCCTATACTTTTTTTGATTCATTAATTGAATTTCACTTTATTTTCTCTGAGGAGCTGGAACGTTGTCCTGTAAATAACATATTATTATTATTTAGCCATAACACTCACCAAGATCCCTGTTTCCTGTTGTTCAGAGAGGCTGTCTTCACCATCAAATACAACATTCGCTCATTCATGAATGTTAAACACTGGCCATGGATGAAGGTGTATTACAAGATCAAGCCACTGCTGAAGAGTGCTGAGACTGAGAAGGAGCTAGCCAACATGAAGGAGGACATTGAGAAGTGCAAAATCGCCCTGACCAAGGCTGAGGCCCGCAAGACAGAGCTTGAGGAGAAGATGGTGACCGTTCTGCAGGAGAGGAATGACCTGACGCTCCAAGTTGCATCTGTGAGCATCTGTCAAGTGCCTGGCTTGATTGCCCATATTTTATTGAAGACGATGGACAGGAGGTGTGCACTGATTTAATTAATGTCTGCCTATTTTTCTATCATTGTGAAACCAGGAATCAGAGAATCTGACTGATGCTGAGGAGAGGTGCGAGGGGCTGATCAAGAGCAAGATCCAGCTGGAGGCCAAACTCAAAGAGACGACCGAAAGGCTGGAGGATGAGGAGGAGATGAATGCTGAGCTGACCTCCAAGAAGAGGAAGCTGGAGGATGAGTGTTCGGAGTTGAAGAAGGACATTGATGACCTGGAGCTCACCCTGGCCAAAGTGGAGAAGGAGAAACACGCCACTGAAAACAAGGTCTAAAATGTTGACATAGCTGAACGATAGTAGAATCAAACCAAAGCTAAACAATGATTGAAACTAACCACACAACTTACATACAAATGTTGTTGTGGCTGTGTTCAGGTCAAAAATCTGACTGAGGAGATGGCCTCTCAAGATGAGAGCGTTGCCAAGCTGACCAAGGAGAAGAAAGCCCTCCAAGAGGCCCACCAGCAGACACTGGACGACCTGCAGGCAGAGGAGGACAAAGTCAACACTCTGACCAAGGCCAAGGCCAAGCTGGAACAGCAAGTTGATGACGTGAGTGGAGTCACACTTTATCGAGTCATGGATTTATATATTGTTAGATTATACATTTAGCTAGGCCATGGCATAATCATTGATTGTTTAAAATTAACTGACACAAGTATCTTAACATGTAGCTTGAGACTTCTCTGGAGCAAGAAAAGAGGCTCCGTATGGACTTTGAGAGAGCCAAGAGAAAGCTGGAGGGAGACCTGAAACTAGCCCAGGAATCCATAATGGACCTGGAGAATGACAAGCAGCAGTCTGAAGAAAAGATCAAAAAGTATATTACTTTTTTTTTCTGTAGTTAGGAGTTTGAAAGACTCTTTTAAATGAAAAAATGACTGCTGAGTAGTGATGCATTTATCTTACCATAGGAAGGACTTTGAGACCAGCCAGCTCCTCAGCATGATTGAGGATGAGCAGTCTCTGGGTGGTCAGCTGCAGAAGAATATCAAGGAACTCCAGGTACAGTAGAGTATCTAACCCCGGCTTCAGTATAGTATTCCATATATTACTAGATGTTCTAGATACTAGATTTTCAAAATACTACATGTTCTAGAGACTACATATTCTAGATACTAGATGTCAGTCTTACGTATTTAGCAACTTTCTGTTGTTGTAATAAAACAACAATAAAACATAGTATAAATACACAACTATCCAGCCTATTTTTTTTTTTTTGCAAGGTCAGTTTAAATTTCCCCATCCTAAACCCCCTCCCTTGTTTTAGGCTCGTATTGAGGAGATGGAGGAGGATATTGAGGCTGAGCATTCTGCCAGGGCAAAGGTTGAGAAGCAGAGGGCCGATCTCTCCAGGGAACTTGAGGAGATCAGTGATAGGCTGGAGGAAGCTGGAGGAGCCATTGCTGCTCAGATCGAGATGAACAAGAAGCGTGAGGCTGAGTTCCAGAAACTGAGACGCGACCTCGAGGAGTCGACCCTGCAGCACGAGGCCACAGCCGCAGTCCTGAGGAAGAAGCAGGCTGACAGTGTGGCGGAGCTCGGAGAGCAGATTGACAACCTGCAGCGTGTCAAGCAGAAACTGGAGAAGGAGAAGAGCGAGTACAAGATGGAGATTGATGACCTCTCCAGCAACATGGAGGCTGTCACCAAGACTAAGGTGGGTATTTGAATCAAACCCCAAATACTCAACATGAATGGATGAATGGAATGCTGCCAGACAGCAGAATTGCATCCAGCTCTAAAGTTGGACACATTTGTAAGCGCACCACAGCTTCAACTTAGTGGGTTAATCCTATAGGCATATAGGGTAGTGCAATGACCTCGAAAGTGCAGGGCTGGAGTAGCATCGCTCCCAAATTACTATCTACAAAACCCTACTCCAATACAGAAATGTATACAAGCTGTACACCATAAGAATGTAAAATAAAAATGACATATCTATATTTCACTAACAGGGCAATCTGGAGAAGATGTGCCGTACTATTGAGGATCAGCTGAGTGAGCTCAAGACTGGGAACGATGAGAACCTTCGCCAGATCAACGACATCAGTGGACATAGGGCCAGACTCCTGACTGAGAACGGTACCCACAACAATGACCAACACATTTTCCATACATAATCTAAATCAGTACCCAACAACATGTGTTAGGGGCTATTGTACAAGGCTACAGTATTTTTAAGAACAGAAGAATTTACAATGTGTATTCTCATCCCTTACAGGTGAGTTTGGCCGCCAGCTGGAAGAGAAGGGAGCTTTGGTGTTTCAGCTGACCAGAGGCAAGCAGGCCTTCACACAGCAGGTGGAGGAGCTAAAGAGGCAGATTGAGGAGGAGGTCAAAGTAAGGGAGTCAAAATGCTCTACCAAGCACAGAGCATAGAGTCAAATGCCTCTTGTCATGTTTATAATAACTAAACCATCCTCAGCAATGTATTACTGTAACCTGTTTTGCTATCTTTCACTCAGGCTAAGAATTCCCTGGCCCATGGTGTCCAGTCTGCCCGCCATGACTGTGACCTTCTGAGGGAGCAGTTTGAGTTGGAGCAAGAGGCCAAGGCAGAACTGCAACGCTGCATGTCTAAGGCCAACAGCGAGGTGGCTCAGTGGAGGACCAAGTATGAGACGGATGCCATCCAGCGCACAGAGGAGCTTGAGGAGGCCAAGTAAGCAGTTACACTTGAAAAAAACCCTCTTATTATAACTATGATCCTAAATGTGCGCATCTTCACACCTTCCTAATTTCACTTAGTTATGAGGCATCATGTTTATATGATACGTTTGTCTGAATACCTGTGGAAGCATTCAAATATGAACTCTTTCCTGTCTAACAGGAAGAAGCTGGCGCAGCGTCTGCAGGACGCTGAGGAAATGATTGAGGCAACCAACTCAAAGTGTGCTTCGCTGGAGAAGACCAAGCAAAGGCTGCTGGGAGAGGTGGAGGACATCATGATTGATGTAGAGAGGGCCAACGCTATGGCTGGCAACCTTGATAAGAAGCAGAGGAACTTCGACAAGGTGAAAAAGAACACTTCACACACTATACTGACTTTTGAAATGTGCTATTAAATGGACTGGAAAAATAAATAGCAACAACACAACAACAACAACAAATCTGATAGGCATTATCAGTATGATCCTGCTGGTCATCTATGAACATCTTGGCCATGTTCTGTTATAATCTCCACTCGGCACAGCCAGAAGAGGACTGGCCACCCCTCATAGCCTGGTTCCTCTCTAGGTTTCTTCCTAGATTCTGGCCTTTCTAGGGAGTTTTTCCTAGCCACCGTGCTTCTACACCTGCATTGCTTGCTGTTTGGGGGTTTAGGCTGGGTTTCTGTACAGCACTTTGAGATATCAGCTGATGTAAGGAGGGCTTTATAAATACATTTGATTGATTGATGTGTCTCCAGTGATCATAATGTATCATGGCTTATTTCTGATTAGAAGGTAAAGCTGCATCAAGAATAAACTGTTAAATCCCATAAAATCCAATAGGTTCTGGCTGAGTGGAAGCAGAAGTATGAGGTGGGCCAGGCTGAACTGGAAGGAGCTCAGAAGGAGGCTCGTTCTATGAGCACAGAGCTCTTCAAGATGAAGAACTCATATGAGGAGGCTCTGGATCAGCTGGAGACTCTGAAGAGAGAGAACAAAAACCTCCAACGTGAGTAAACAACAGGAGTTGATTATTTGGCCCACTTGGAGTGTACAGTTTACAATCACTTTTTTATTGTTATCAGTTATAGCTGTGTTCTTTTGAAACATCTATGGTAGCAAAAGGCTTTTATGCAAAGCTGTATGATATTGAGCAACATTCACAAATCTCCCTGTTCTAAACCATTTCTCTGTGTTTGTGCAGAAGAGATCTCTGACCTGACTGAACAGATCGGAGAGACAAGCAAGAGCATCCATGAGCTGGAAAAGTCCAAGAAGACTGTGGAGATGGAGAATTCTGAGATCCAGACCGCTCTGGAGGAGGCTGAAGTGAGCAGATATGATACATCATTATGTAGTTGAATAATTAAACAGAATGAGAGCTACAGTGCTGTTCAGTACTCCTGTATTGGTACTTTTTGTAGTAATATAGCTTCCAGTTCTTCACTAGGTGGTGCGCTCCTCGGAATAGCGGACGTGCATAAAGATGGCGGTCTCCATGTAGTTACCACAAATTACCCTCCGTCACTCATTTTTTGTATCTGCATTACCGGTGCATCAAGTCTGACACCAACAGGCTCTTGAACAGCTTCTATCCCCAAGCACTACGACTGATAAATAGCTACACGGACTATCTGAGTTTACCATTTATCTTTATTGACCTTTTATTTCAATCTTTGCACACTCACAGGACCCTACCCACTCTCACTGACTCTACACACCCACTCACATACTTTATTATATATTTTTTATTTAACCTATATTTAACTAGGCAAGTCAGTTAAGAACAAATTCTTATTTACAATGACGGCCTACACCGGCCAAACCCGGACGACACTGGGCCAGTTGTGCGCCGCCCTATGGGACTACCAATCACGTCCGGTTGGGATACAGCCTGGATTCAAACCAGGGTGTCTGTAGTGAGGCCTCAAGCACTGAGATGCAGTGCCTTAGACCGCTGCGCCACTCGGGAGCATACAAGCTGCTGCTACTCTGTTTATCTTATATCCTGTTGCCTAGTCACCTTACCCTATACCCTATACATATCTACTTCCATCACCCCAGTATCCCTGCACATGTAAATATGGTATTGAATTTTAAAGTTTTTTATATTTCTTGTATATAGTCTGTTTACTTACTTTTATTGTGTATTCATATTTCCTATTCTTATTTCTCATGTGTTTTTTTCTAGTAATACATTGTTATTCATTATTGCATTGTTGGGTTTTGAGTTTGCAAGAAAGGCATTTTACTGTACTTGTGCATGTGACTTTAAAACTTGAAACATTAGCACAGTATACATGATCCTGATTCTAGCTCCCAGACATCAGCATTTATATATATATATATATATATTATTATATATATTTTTTAAAGTAGATTGTGTTGATTTATGTTGTGCGCCATAGTTTTAAAAACTAGGATTGTAGTGTTAGAACAATGATGTCATATCTGTGTTCTGCCATCTTTATGCACATTGTGAAGAGTGGGCACTTTTTGATTTATGCAACTGCTTTAGGTCTTATAAACACAAAAGTAAGAGACAATTGTTACTTTTAGCTGTCTCCAAGTCTAATGTTTTAATTGCTGGGATAACCTCCGATGTCAAGCATTCTGTGACAAATCACTTTTATTTGTCCAGGGAACACTGGAGCACGAGGAATCCAAGATTCTGCGTGTGCAGCTGGAGCTGAACCAGATCAAGGGTGAGGTGGACAGGAAGCTGGCAGAGAAGGACGAGGAGATGGAGCAGATCAAAAAGAACAGCCAGCGGATTATAGAATCCATGCAGAACACACTGGACTCTGAGGTCCGCAGCAGGAGCGACGCCCTGAGGGTGAAGAAGAAGATGGATGGAGACCTGAATGAGATGGAGATGCAGCTGAGCCACGCCAATAGACAGGCCATTGAGGCCACGAAACAGCTGAGAAATGTCCAGGGACAACTTAAGGTAAAGAATGTCAAAACTTGTGACTGATTTGTTAAGGGTCAAAGATTAATCAAGCAATGTAATAAAGTAGAAAAGCAGTCACATTTTTCATAAAGACAACATTCACACGTCCTAATACTCTGTCGTTTTGAATTCCAGGATGCCCAATTGCTCCTTGATGACGCTGTCCGTGAGTCAGAAGACATGAAGGAGCAGGCCGCCATGGTGGAACGCAGGAACGGTCTGATGATGGCAGAGATTGAGGAGCTGAGGGCTGCTCTGGAGCAGACTGAGAGAGGCCGCAAAGTGGCTGAGCAAGAGCTGGTGGACGCCAGTGAGCGTGTGGGACTGCTCCACTCTCAGGTACGGGTCTGGTCACTCATTGGCAGTGTGAGATGATATGAGGAATATGCCTAGAAAGCCGTACTACTATGGCTGACCCTGTAAAACAATACATTTCACAGCACCTATCCAGTGTATGTGACTACATTATTTGGGGATAAGGTAAAAAGGGACGAGACAGTGATTTCATAAATCTAAAGATTTTTCAGGGAGTATATCTGCACTTGGGGAGACAAATAGAACTTCCACTTAATGGAACCAAATTAAACAGTTGTCTCTACAGGTTTTTAGAAATGTATAAAAAATAGAAAAACATAAATACCTTATTTACATAAGTTTTCAGACCCTTTGCTATGATACTCGAAATTGAGCTCAGGTACATCCTGTTTCCATTGATCATCCTTGATGTTTTACCGACTTGAATGGAGTCCACTTGTGGTAAATTCAATTGATTGGGCATGATTTGAAAAGGCACACACCTGTCTATATAAGGTCCCACAGTTGACAGTGCATGTCAGAGAAAAAAACAAGCCATGAGGTCAAAGGAATTGTCTGTAGAGCTCCGAAACAGGATTGTGTCGAGGCACAGATCTAGGGAAGGGTACCAAAAAATGTTTTGCAGCATTGAAGACCCCCAAGAATACAGTGGCCTTCATCATTCTTAAATGGAAGAAGTTTGAAACCACCAAGACTCTTCCTAGAGCTGGCCACTCAGCCAAACTGAGCAATCGTGGGAGAAGGGCCTAGGTCAGGGAGTGACCAAGAACCTGATTGTCACTGACAGAGCTCCAGAGTTCCTCTGTGGAGATGGGAGAACATTCCAGAAAGACAACCATCTCTGCAGCACTCCACCAATCAGGCCTTCATGGTGGAGTTGCCAGACGGAAGCCTCTCCTCAGTGAAAGGCACATGACAGCCCACTTGGAGTTTGCCAAAAGGCACCTAAAGACTCTCAATCTTGTTTCTCATGGTCTATCTGGTCTGATTAAACCAAGATTGAACTCTTTGGCCTGGATGCCAAGCATCACGTCTGGAGGAAACCTGGCAACCTCCCTACGGTGAATGGTGGTGGCTGCAGGGATGTTTTTTAGCGGCAGGGACTGGGAGACTAGTCAGAATCGAGGGAAAGATGTACGGAGCAAAGTACAGAGAGATCCTTGATAAAAATCTACTCCAGAGCGCTCAGGACCTCAGATTGGGTCGAAGGTTCACCTTCTAACAGGACAACAACCCTGAGCACACAGCCAAGACAATGCAGGAGTGGCTTCAGGACAAGTCCTTGAATGTACTTGAGTGGAGAAACTCCCCAAATACAGGTGTGCCAAGCTTGTAGCGTTATACCCAAGAAGACTCGAGACTGTAATCGCTGCCAAAGGTGCTTCAACAAAGTACTTAGTAAAGGGTCTGAATACTTATGTAAATGTGATATTTCAGTTTTTTTTTTTATTATAAATTAGCAAAAAAATCTAAACAACAGTTTTTACTTTGTCATTATGGAGAATTGTGTGTAGATTGAGGGGGGGGGGGGATTTTAGAATATGGCTGTAATGTAACAAAATGTGGAAAACATCAAGGTGTCTGAATACTTTCCGTATGCGCTGTACATCCATGCCATTTCAGATACTATAGCATACTTGATAAAGTACATTAAAGGAAATGAATTACCTAAATACTTGATTAAAAGCCCCTTTTTTAATATTTTTTCTTTTAACAATCTTAGCATTGAAGAGATTGATTTATGGAGATTGATTTCCATAGTTTCCATGGTGTGACTAGTATATTGTCTTGAGATAAGGCGTTTCAGCCAGTCATTGATTGATCTATATTTCCTCCTCCAGAACACCAACCTTCTGAACACTAAGAAGAAGCTGGAGGCTGACCTGGTGCAGGTGCAAGGAGAGGTGGACGACATCATCCAGGAGGTCAGAAACGCAGAAGAGAAGGCCAAGAAGGCCATCACTGATGTGAGTCCATATGTTTGGCCAAAACACAGTACAAGGTCTCCAGGCTAACCACATGAAAGTGTTTGATCTGTACCAAATTCTAACTATCATTTTTTTTCATAAGATTTTATGAGTGCAACAGTTAATAACAGCAGAATAACTAAGTCAAGACATGTGGTTATCAGATCATTACAGGAAAACCTGTCTGTGTTGCCATAAGGTCTCACCTTCATTAAACCTATTTAATGATATTTCAGGCGGCCATGATGGCTGAGGAGCTGAAGAAGGAGCAGGACACCAGCTCTCACCTGGAGAGGATGAAGAAGAACCTGGAGGTCACAGTCAAGGACCTGCAGCACCGCCTGGATGAGGCAGAAAATCTGGCCATGAAGGGAGGCAAGAAGCAGCTCCAGAAACTGGAGTCCAGGGTGAGTTATTCAGGCATTTAGAAGATGGGGTAAACAATTTGCTTTCAATAACCCATGTGGATAATAATACTGTCATTATCATTAGAAACTCTCCCATTAAATTTGCAAAAAGGACATAGGAAGAGACTCAACTATCACATAGTCTTTGTATCTGAACAAAGTCTGTTAACTTTCATCAACACCATTTCTTTACGTTAGCCTGGAGGAATCTACCTCTATTTATTTGCAGTGATTTGAAACTGATTCCTCCTCGTAAAAAACATGACCATTTCATCTGTGAAGGTACGTGAGCTGGAGGCTGAGGTGGAGTCCGAGCAGAGAAGAGGTGTAGACGCAGTTAAGGGAGTCCGCAAGTACGAGCGCAGAGTCAAGGAGCTCACATACCAAGTAAGAAAAGCACCTTAACACACAGTAATACAGACAGATGTGTATGAAAGGATGGACACTGATACATCTTCTTCCGCCCACAGACTGAGGAGGACAATAAAAATGTTAGCAGACTTCAGGATCTAGTAGAAAAGCTGCAGCTTAAAGTGAAGGCCTACAAGAGGCAGGCTGAGGAAGCGGTGAGTTAGGCCTAAAATTAATAGCAAGTATAATGGTTTTAGCCTGTATTAAGTTGTGTAGCGGACTTGGCCATAGTAAGCAATGCATGAAACAAATATGCCATCCTGAATAAATCACTGATGTTGTTCTTTGTCCCTCCTCCCAGGAGGAACAAGCCAACCAGCACATGTCTAAGTTCCGTAAGGTTCAGCATGAGCTGGAGGAGGCTGAGGAACGCGCTGACATTGCAGAGTCCCAGGTCAACAAGCTCAGAGTCAAGAGCCGTGACTCCGGAAAGGTAAAGATCTGCTTTTAAACCTACACCTGAATAATGTTCAAGACTTCATCATCATCAATAAAGGCTGTCACAGACTCAGATTAAACCTAATTCTAATTCAAAACAAATAATAGTTTGGCTGCATTAACACAGCCAAAATCATTATTGGACGCAATTAAAGGAGCTATATGTAACCATTCCACCTGTCAATTACAATATAAATCCACAAGAGCAAAACATACCTTTTAGAAGGCCGCATATCACTTTTACAGCTAATTAGCATTTTTACTGTGACTAGCTGGTCCGGCTTTTGTTGTGTACGACTTCCCGAATTATGATTGGTTATCGTTTGAGACGTTCACAACAACAGCAGAAACATTAGCAGTACAAACTTCTTAACGGCTCTGCAACTGAACTTTTTAGGATTATGACCATGGAGAAGAAGTACTAAGGGTTTCTAAGCAATGTTCTTAAAAAAACATGAAGAAATTGAATTTAAGGTTAATGTTACTTTAATCTTAATTTTAAAAGATCAGAGGCCTTTCATTCCAAGTAAATTTTCATGTAACCACAATTGTAGTTATTGGTGATCTTGAGCCCAGAACTGGATATACTCATTAATATCTATTACTTTCTCTTACAGGCCAAAGAAGAGTAAACCTATTTTATTTTAAATAGAGAACTTGGACTGAACAATTCTTAAGACAGCCGTACATTATTCTAGCTACTACAAGGCAGAGAAACCAGGCCAGGGGCTGGGTGGTCAGTGGGGGTACTGGTTTTTCGTTATTTTTTCCCCTTGTCATTTGGTTTTTGTGTTGTTTTGTTGTCCATTTTGTTTTGATGCGTGTTGTTGTGGTTGTATGCTCCTTAATAAAACACATTTGAAATGTATAAACATATGTATAGTACCCTTGGTGACTTTGTAAATTCACTTTACATTATAAAAAAAACTGTTAAATTAACATTTTACATGACTAGGAAACATCTTAGAAATGTAGGCCTATAAAGAAATGCAATATTATCCGAAAGCTGTGATGTAACAATTAGATTAGATTCAACCACTGACTCCACACTGTTCTGAAGGCACATTATAAGTATAATATTTAAGTGGTAATGCCAGAGAAGCCGGAGTTTGGAGGATATATTGGCAAGGGTGTTGTTGGGCCCCAGATGAAGTTATTTGATTTAATTTATTCATACTATTTCATCCTTCCACAAGATATAGTCCCGACACAAATCTCGGGTTGCTACCCAAGCCGGCTGGTCGTTCGTTCTATGGGTTCAGTTGCTATAGACGCGACCCAGTCGTTCAGTCTTTTTGTTCTGTATCTATAGACGCGACCCAGTCATTCGTTCTAAATGTTCCATACTGGCTGGTAACGTCATTATCCCTTGCTTGATAGCTAGCCAACTACTGCTAACTTACAGTCATATCAAAACATACAGCAAAGTAGCCACATTTGCATTTGTTTAAGCTGTTTTCTAGTGACATTTATTTGAATAAATCCATAACAATGAGCTAATGAGGCGCGATTTCGCCTGGCATAGAACATTTGCTGACTCGACAGGACACTGTTGTTCAAAGGAGCTAGCCAACAACACAGCTAACACAATCACTTCAAACTGGAAAGACTGCAAACTAGCTTCACTTAGTTTGACCTTTTTTTCAATTTACATTTCTTTGTATGTATCCATAAAATGACTCCAGCTGATTCATGATTTCGACTGGCTGATAAACGCAGCCTGCCTGTTTGTCTCGTCCAGACTCCCGACACGTTCATTACTATGGGACAGCTGGAGATCTAATCTGAATATTGAAACAATGTTGCAAATGTCGGAGAGACAGACAGCAAGGGTTATACAAATCTCCGCTGTTGAAAACGAAATGTTAGTCTAAAAGAAATGTGAGATAATGTCTAGATGCTTTTTATAGTGGAGATCAAGTTTATAAATTGCTTGGCTGGGTTGATGAGACAGTGGATTGCCCAGTCAGATGGAACAGAGTAAATAGGCATTTTAAAGTCATAGATTTAGCCGGTGGTAACTTGTGGAATAGACACCGGCTGGAATGTGGTTTTAACCAATCAGCATTCAGGATTAGACCCACCGGTTGTATAATGTTCTATACAAAATCAGACATAATTATTTCCACAGTGCTACACACATAGTAAAGACCTCAGTCATTTAGGGGCATCTATAAATAGAATGCTGAGCAAAAAGGGCTAAAAATTTAAAAACAGTCAAAACAACATGGCACATGGGGTTCCATGGAAACTTAGGGGAATCCATGGACACTTAGGGGACTCAATGGATCCTATAACCTGAAAAGATTGATCCTTCAGCAGAGATTTTCATAGTTTCCCGATTCAGCTGTCAGCGTTAGGAATCTAAATTGGAAGACTGTTGAAGGATCGTAAAAAATAAGAATTTGAATTGAGAACTTACACTGAACAATTCTTACATTCTTAAAACACTCCTACATTATTTCCCAGATCTGTGCCTCGACACAATCCTGTCTCAGAGCTCTACAGAAAATTCCTTTGACCTCATGGCTTGGTTTTTGCTCTGTCAACTGTAGGACCTTATATAGACAGGTGTGTGCCAAATCATGTTACAGGTGGACTACGATAAAGTTGTAGAAACATCTCAAAGATGGTCAATGTAAACAGGATGCACCTGAGCTCAATATCGAGTCTCATAGCAAAGTGTCTGAATACTTGTTTTTTATATATGTACATTTGGAGAATTTCGAAAAACCTGTTTTCACTTTGTCATTATGCGGTATTGTGTGTAGATTGCTGAGGAGTTGTTTTTATTTAATCCATTTTAGAATAAGGCTGTAACGTAACTGTAACGGCAGCCTTCCTCCTCTTCGTCTGAAGAGGAGGTGTAGCAGGGATCGGACCAAGACGCAGCGTAGTTCGTGTTCAACATGTTTAATAAAAGACGATAAACGTGAACACTACACAAATACAAAATAACAAACGTGGCAAAACCGAAACAGTCCTATCTGGTGCAGAGAACACAAAGACAGAAGACAACCACCCACAAACCCCAACACAAAACAAGCTACCTAAATATGGTTCCCAATCAGAGACAATGACTAACACCTGCCTCTGATTGAGAACCATATCAGGCCATACATAGAAACGGACAAACTAGACACACAACATAGAATGCCCACCCAGCTCACGTCCTGACCAACACTAAAACAAAGAAAACACAAAAGAACTATGGTCAGAACGTGACAGTAACAAAATGTGAACAAAGTCAAGGGGTCTGAATACTTTCAGAAGGCACTGTATATACAATTTGCAATACACAGTAGTGAAAAGTGAAATTATAGTTAAGCACCACAGAGCCATTTAAATGCTGGCCCGAAAAGATCCAATATATTCTACCAAGAGTTAGGGGATTTGTGTTGCAAGCTGAGTGTTACATTAACACTCAGGGTTGAGGTCAATTCCATTTCATTCCAATCAATTCAGGAAGTACACTGAAATTCCAATTATCTTCTATGCTTCTCAATGAGAAACATTTGGAATTGGAATTTGGTTTACTTTCTGAATTGACTGGAATTTAAATTGAATTGACCCCAACCCTGATAACATTTTCTCTCTCCTCTTACAGGGAAAATAATAAAAACACCCAGATCAACACTTTCCCATTGTAAGTTGAGGATCCGAGTGCAGGTGGAAGGATGAATTTCTGTAGGAACAAAGACTGAATGGAAACGGATAATTATTTAGTAGCTTTAATGGTCAAACCACATTGAACACCATCAGCCACCACACTAGAACTGTCTGTCACTTCCTGTATCAATAAAGCTTAACCCCACACAATTAAAGCATTGGCCAATAGGAAAATAGATAATTAGTTACCAGGCAAAGAAATAGATAACACACAGTTATTTCCTGTAACACAGATTTACCATATTTCAGCAATGTGTATAACTGCCATATAAATTCAATAATCACTCAGGAAATAATCCTACACCTTGTTTAATAAAATGTGATTTTCATGGTAGAATTCTGAGCATTGATTCAAAAAGGTTGAACATTCCCTTGGTGACTTTGTGAGTTATTACATAGAGAATATGTCTTTTTCATATCATAAAATGGTCATACATGATGGGGTATCAATATAATTGTTAAATTCATGTACAGATCTTTGAAACAGATTTTGTGTTATCCCTGAGCTGTTCCCGATTTACACATTTTTGTTGCGGCATCCTGCATGGAGATGAGTGAAAATCCTGTATATCTTCATGCTACTTAGGACATACCCTCTCATCTATCTGAATGTTTGCATTGTGGGATGCACATCCTTTTATTCACAGAGATTAATAGTCAGCAGATACAGCGCTAACTTGGTTATACTATTGAAGGATGTACACATTCATGTTTATTCATCCCCCCCCAAAAAATATGAATAATGTTAACCACTACCATAATTCAAAATCCAAACACACCATGTGTTCAATATTCTGTTAACAAATAAAAGTGTTTGGTACCCACATTGTGCAATCTGTTTCATGCCATCATGTCTACTTTGCAATACCAAGTCAGTGAGGTTGCCTGTTTAAGTGTCACTGTTCACCCTAAAGACCATAATAATACAGAGGCATAAAAGGTGAAGGTGGTGTAAAGAACACAACGCTCTATAACGTTTTGATGTGATTAGAATTCAAACTATACTTAGTAAGCTGTCATTTGAATTAGGCTGATTTAGGCTGAGGTGTGGAAAGCTGAGGGACACCTCTCTAGGTACAGGGCCTATAGACAGTCTACACCCCCTTTAACTTTTTTCACATTTTGTTGCATTACAAAGTGGGATTGAAATAGTTGTAGTTGTAATTTTTGTAATTGATCTACACAAAATATTCCATAATTTCAAAGTGAAAAGATAATTCTACACATTTATACAAATTAATAAACTTAAATAACAAAAATATAGTTGTTGTAGTAAAACTTGGCTTAACATATCACATAATGAGTTATATGGACTAGAGGTCTTCACAGGTCCAAAAAGTTGGACCCATTCTGAAATGGACCTAGGTCTTTCCCACCTGGACCAGATATGCATAAGTAAAACATTTTAATATAGAGAGCCGTTCCGAACGGACCCGAGGACAAATAGACCCGTTCCATATAGACCTGGTCGATCCAGACCCGATCCGAGTGATGTAACCAGCAGAAAAGGGACTTTTTAAGCAACTCTAATAAAGTGTGAGAGGAGGGAGAGATCAGAGAGATGCCGCTGTGTCTATGGCAAGACTGGAAAATTGCTGTCTAGCAATGATCCCTAACACCTTGACATTTGGCCTCTACAAGCCAGAACGTTGAATAAAATTATATTTTAATGTACTTTACTGGTTGTCCGTGCAGTTGGTCCTTTTGGCGGTAGGAATGTGAGACAATATATCCACAGGAAAGTATAATTACATCAACTTTTAGAAGCGCTGGTATGAATGAATGAATGAATGAATTACTTGCCACTAATTTTCTGTGCTATACCCCTCTCACCTGTCTACCATACACATTTAGGAACCACTGCTCTAAGGGCCCTCTCAGTAGACTTGGGGGTGATGTTCAGCCCCCATATGGGGATGTTGGGGAATTTCCCAAAGTGTGGTCAATAACACTGAGACTATCCTTGAAGGTTCATGATTTTAGAATTTGTCCATAGGTGGTTCAGAAACAACTGAGGGAGCTTTCCTGGGGAAGGTCAGTATACAGGCTGTCATAAAGACAGCAGAGAAGAGGAAAGTGTTATTTTAAAGTTAAGATGAGGAAGTGTGATATTGACATAAGGATGTGATGGTGGAATGTCCCACGGCCTCACAAGGTCACAGATTTACACTGTTTAATTAAAGACAGGGGTTAAATTATCCATCACCACCGAACACAGCGTTTGTGGTCATTTCTTGCACTAGGCCTATGCCTAAAGGTTGCAATCAGAGCATTATAACTGTTGTACTAATACAAATCCCACTTTGGAAAGCAGTGTTATACTTTTAGAAAATACTCTGTGCTTTGTTAATGCATGTAACATGTACATATTATATTATGACAAATCAAACTTAGAAAACCAACATCAACAACAGTTTAAACAAGTAGATTGATGAGATGGTTATCTATTATATATCAGTAAATCAAAAAATAGCCACTTGTTTGATCAAAGTAATTATCAGGTGATTGTAATGCTTTGAGCTCCTCTTCTTACTGCTATACCATGAGCAATGACACAAACGGAAAAGAGAAATAGCTGAATTTGACTTCAATTATTTTATTTAGAGAACAAATGTATAAAAAACTTCTCAACAACTGATAACAAAGAAATGCCCTCTGTGCATATACACAAGAAAGTAAAAAAAATACTTACAAAATAATTTGGGGGATTTAAAATAATAGATTTTACAACTTTTTCTATCTACATAATTAATGCAAGTACACAGCAGATGTTGTGATATGGGTGAACCTTTATGAAGGCAGCTTGCTTCAAATCACATTTGTAACAAATCTAT
This sequence comes from Salvelinus namaycush, assembly GCF_016432855.1. Taxonomy (NCBI): domain Eukaryota; kingdom Metazoa; phylum Chordata; class Actinopteri; order Salmoniformes; family Salmonidae; genus Salvelinus; species Salvelinus namaycush. Next base: position 9,230,482 of record NC_052337.1, read on the forward strand.
TACCTCAGCGCAAGTGTGCTAAAATCAATTCTGAAGTGAGGCTAAACACAACATAGACACAGATAAATAAAGCAGTTGAAATTACAGACTAGTCTATTTTCTATTTTTGTACCAACTCAGAGAAACTCAAGGATGTTAATTATATTGTTTCTTCTTCCCTGACCTCCTTTGGCTTCTTCTGTTGCTTCTCTGCTCTGAAATGCAAGTTAGGAACATTTTACTTTAGGAAAACAATTTTTTATTGCAAGTTTCATTTGAGGAAAAGGTTAATGGGAAAATATTTTACCTTTTTTTCGACAGCAATTTTTTTCCTTGCTTGCCGTCTGGGTTCAGACATTTTTTCTTACCATTCCTCATTTTGGCACTACAAAGAAAAACAAGATTTTTAGTCTCACTTCTGAGTATTTTCTTTCCACACACAATGTGTTAAATATAATTATACATATTTTATACATTTGTAATACTCACATAAGTTCTGTCTTTCCACAAAATACAGTCTTTGGGTACCCCTCTAACTTCTGGATGTGTTTTATCCTCACAGACTGCATTAGTTTTCCCCTGCATTGACATTTCTCAGATCCTCCTCCTATTGAACAGAGGATAAGAGATACAGCGCTATCATTAAAACAACAACCAAAACTGGTTATTGTTATTACCAGCTTTTCAACATCTGAATCTGCTATTCATTTATCAGGTTTTACATGATCTATATGAATAATGCAAAATGTGCCTTTTGTACATATGTAATAAAATAATAGGAAAATCATTTCTTTATCAAACACATGAAATAAAGTTACAATGGGAAGTATACAAATGTCAGTTTACAAGTGAAATAGTCTACTTACCAGGGGGATGAGCAAGTCCAGCTCCAAAGACTGTGGCACAAAACAGGATGAAAGTTGCTGTCCTCATGTTTATTTGCAGTGTGTGCTACTGATGAGAGTAGGTCAGTTGCTTTTATATGTGTGCTTCATGGTTTCACTTTCCATTTCAAACTCAATGACCTCAACATATTTCTATTTTCTTCTAAATCCTGCAGGAAAATTAACAGCAAAACCAACAGGTTTCCCTTAAAAAATGATGCCACCCACATCTGTGGCTGTCCAGTTCAATTCCACTGATTAAGGCAGTCAGAAAGAAGAGGTAGAGCAGCTTAAGACAGCAACAAAACTAAACATGTTCGATACAATGCTGAAAAACATGGCTACATAGAACGCAGAGCACCTGCTCTGTAGTAAATATCTTTCAATTATTGCCATCTCAATCTTGATTATATGCTGCACTCACCTGAAACTGAAATATCTTTACATAGTGGTCCTGTATGACTCAGTTGGTAGAGCATGGCACTATTTTACTCTCATTAAAAAAAGAAGGTTTTAACCTTTATTTAACTAGGCAGGTCAGTTAAGAACAAATTCTTATTTTCAATGACGGCCTAGGAACAGTGGGTTAACTGCCTTGTTCAGGGGCAGAACAACCTTTCGGTTACTAGTCCAACGCTCTAACCACTAGGCTACCTGTCACGTTCCTGACCTTATTTCCTTTGTTTTGTCTTTGTTTAGTATTGAAACATGGACATCTCCATGTCCATGTTTCAAAAGCCAATCATGAATAGCTTCTTATTCTTTGGAAGAAGGACACATAGGGTGCGACGCTATTTGGTTGACTCGGCCAACCCCCTGGAAAAAAAGAGCGACGTCCAGACAGTCTGCGATCGAGACAGAAACTGGGGAACAATAGTATGTTCCTAAACCACCACTATAGTCTCCAATAGTGTTATTTTTCACATTGGTGAATTTAAGATCACCTGAGTTAATGGAACGATTATGGTAGCATAATTATAACATATAGAAGTGTTGTTAAATTGAGGTTGGTTTATTACTGTACTATACTCCGTTAACTTGTTTATAATATTGTTTAAAATATTTCAATTAGCATCTTAAATGATCTGTTATCTGTTGCGGTTTCTTGTGGACTGCATATTACCTGATATAATTCTAAATATATCACATCCCACTAGGCACAGACATCTATTCCACATTGATTCAACATCAATTAATTGAAACGAGGTGGAAACAAATTTTGTTGCCTTACAACCTGGAATTAAAATAGATTTTTGGGGCGTTTGTATCATTTGATTTACACAACATGCCTACCACTTTGAAGATGCAAAATATTTTTTATTATGAAACAAACAAGAAATAAGACAAAAAAAACTGAAAACTTGAGCGTGCATAACTATTCACCCCCCCCCCCCCCCAAAGTCAATACTTTGTAGAGCCACCTTCTGCAGCAATTACAACTGCAAGTTTCTCGAAGTATGTCTCTATAAGCTTGGCACATCTAGCCACTGGGATTTTTGCCCATTCTTCAAGGCAAAACTGCTCCAGCTCCTGCAAGTTGGATGGGTTCCGCTGGTGTACGGCAATCTTAAAGTCAGAACACAGATTCTCAATTGGATTGAGGTCTTGGCTTTGACTAGGCTATTCCAAGACATTTAAATGTTTCCCCTTAAACCACTTGAATGTTGCTTTAGCAGTATGCTTAGGGTCATTGTGAACCTCCATCCCAGTCTCAAATCTCTGGAAGACTGAAACAGGTTTCCCTCAAGCATTTCCCTGTATTTAACGCATCCATCATTCCTTCAATTCTGACCAGTTTCCCAGTCCCTGCCAATGAAAAACATCCCCACAGCATGATGCTGCCACCACCATGCTTCACTGTGGGGATGGTGTTCTTGGGGTGATGAGAGGTGTTGCGTTTGCGCCAGACATAACGTTTTCCTTGATGGCCAAAAAGCTACATTTTAGTCTCATCTGAGCAGAGCACCTTCTTCCATATGTTTGGAGAGTCTCCCACATGCCTTTTGGCGAACACCAAACGTGTTTTCTTATTTTTTTCTTTAAGCAATGTCTTCCGTAAAGCCCAGCTCTGTGGAGTGTACGGCTTAAAGTGGTCCTATGGCCAGATACTCTATTCTCCACTGTGGAGCTTTGCAGCTCCTTCAGGTTATCTTTGGTCTCTTTGTTGACGCTCTGATTAACGCCCTCCTTGCCTGGTCTATGAGTTTGTGGACGGCCCTCTCTTGGCAGGTTTGTTGTGGTGTCATATTCTTTCCATTTTTTAATAATGGATTAATGGTGCTCCGTGGGATGTTCAAAGTTTCGGATATTTTTTTATAACCCAACCCTGATCTGTACTTCTCCACAACTTTGTCCCTGACCTGTTTGGAGAGTTCCTTGGTCTTCATGGTGCCGCTTGCTTGTTGGTGCCCCTTGCTTAGTGGTGTTGCAGACTCTGGGGCCTTTCAGAACAGGTGTATATATACTGAGATCGTGTGACAGATCAAGTGACACTTAGATTGCACACAGCTGGACTTTATTTAACTAATTATGTGACTTCTGAAGGTAATTGGTTGCACCAGATCTTATTTAGGGGCTTCATAGCAAAAGGGGTAATAACATATGGACACACCACTTTTCTGTTTTTTTGCTGTTTTTTGGGGGGGGACAAGTAATTTTTTTCATTTCACATTTCACTCACACCAATTTGGACTATTGTGTGTATGTCCATTACATGAAATCCAAATAAAAATCTACTTAAATTACAGGTTGTAATGCAACAAAATAGGAAAAACGCCAAGGGGGATGAATACTTTTGCAAGGCACTGTATGACAACATCCATGCAAACAGAGTAAAAAACTCCAAATGAGTGTTCTATGGCTTGATTCAATCAGATAAGCGTTGGCTGACACCTGGATAGCGGTTGTTTTAGTGGTGTTGGAGGTGGATGTGATTTAGAGAAGTCATATCTACAAGCGGCTCCTTGTGTTACCTTATATCCTACACTGCCATTGGATGCAACAAAACCACCCAACTTTATATCTGACAAATCCCATGTAGCCACGTTAGAAGTTCCTGCACGGTCAAACACTTGAATGCGTGATGTTTTATTGTAGGCTGTAGGCCCTACTCCCTATTGGATTGATAGGCTTTAAATCCCCCTATCCAAATTAACAGGAAAATTATGCAATAGCCAACACTTTCTATCGCCGTTTTGAACTTCTAACGCGGTAGGGATAATCCACTGGTCACAGACGTCAATTCAACATCTATTCCACGTTGGTTCAACCTAATTTCATTGAATTGACGTGGAAACTACGTTGATTCAACCAGTGTGTGCTCAGTGGGAGCAACCATAGGTTAACGCTTGATCTGATTGAATCGAGCCCCTAATTTTAGGACGAAGATTAAAATGGCTGGAGTACAGCAGAGTCTGTATGAAAACGCGTTGCCAAACCAATCAGTGTTTTGCTCTGGATGGCAGCAGACTGGGCTGTGAGTGAAGCAGACCAGGTACTGGTGGCAGCAGACTGGGCTGTGAGTGAAGCAGACCAGGTACTGGATGGCAGCAGACTGGGCTGTGAGTGAAGCAGACCAGGTACTGGTGGCAGCAGACTGGGCTGTGAGTGAAGCAGACCAGGTACTGGATGGCAGCAGACTGGGCTGTGAGTGAAGCAGACCAGGTACTGGTGGCAGCAGACTGGGCTGTGAGTGAAGCAGACCAGGTACTGGTGGCAGCAGACTGGGCTGTGAGTGAAGCAGACCAGGTACTGGATGGCAGCAGACTGGGCTGTGAGTGAAGCAGACCAGGTACTGGTGGCAGCAGACTGGGCTGTGAGTGAAGCAGACCAGGTACTGGTGGCAGCAGACTGGGCTGTGAGTGAAGCAGACCAGGTACTGGTGGCAGCAGACTGGGCTGTGAGTGAAGCAGACCAGGTACTGGATGGCAGCAGACTGGGCTGTGAGTGAAGCAGACCAGGTACTGGTGGCAGCAGACTGGGCTGTGAGTGAAGCAGACCAGGTACTGGTGGCAGCAGACTGGGCTGTGAGTGAAGCAGACCAGGTACTGGATGGCAGCAGACTGGGCTGTGAGTGAAGCAGACCAGGTACTGGATGGCAGCAGACTGGGCTGTGAGTGAAGCAGACCAGGTACTGGTGGCAGCAGACTGGGCTGTGAGTGAAGCAGACCAGGTACTGGTGGCAGCAGACTGGGCTGTGAGTGAAGCAGACCAGGTACTGGATGGCAGCAGACTGGGCTGTGAGTGAAGCAGACCAGGTACTGGTGGCAGCAGACTGGGCTGTGAGTGAAGCAGACCAGGTACTGGATGGCAGCAGACTGGGCTGTGAGTGAAGCAGACCAGGTACTGGTGGCAGCAGACTGGGCTGTGAGTGAAGCAGACCAGGTACTGGTGGCAGCAGACTGGGCTGTGAGTGAAGCAGACCAGGTACTGGATGGCAGCAGACTGGGCTGTGAGTGAAGCAGACCAGGTACTGGATGGCAGCAGACTGGGCTGTGAGTGAAGCAGACCAGGTACTGGATGGCAGCAGACTGGGCTGTGAGTGAAGCAGACCAGGTACTGGTGGCAGCAGACTGGGCTGTGAGTGAAGCAGACCAGGTACTGGTGGCAGCAGACTGGGCTGTGAGTGAAGCAGACCAGGTACTGGATGGCAGCAGACTGGGCTGTGAGTGAAGCAGACCAGGTACTGGATGGCAGCAGACTGGGCTGTGAGTGAAGCAGACCAGGTACTGGATGGCAGCAGACTGGGCTGTGAGTGAAGCAGACCAGGTACTGGTGGCAGCAGACTGGGCTGTGAGTGAAGCAGACCAGGTACTGGTGGCAGCAGACTGGGCTGTGAGTGAAGCAGACCAGGTACTGGTGGCAGCAGACTGGGCTGTGAGTGAAGCAGACCAGGTACTGGATGGCAGCAGACTGGGCTGTGAGTGAAGCAGACCAGGTACTGGTGGCAGCAGACTGGGCTGTGAGTGAAGCAGACCAGGTACTGGTGGCAGCAGACTGGGCTGTGAGTGAAGCAGACCAGGTACTGGTGGCAGCAGACTGGGCTGTGAGTGAAGCAGACCAGGTACTGGATGGCAGCAGACTGGGCTGTGAGTGAAGCAGACCAGGTACTGGTGGCAGCAGACTGGGCTGTGAGTGAAGCAGACCAGGTACTGGTGGCAGCAGACTGGGCTGTGAGTGAAGCAGACCAGGTACTGGATGGCAGCAGACTGGGCTGTGAGTGAAGCAGACCAGGTACTGGTGGCAGCAGACTGGGCTGTGAGTGAAGCAGACCAGGTACTGGATGGCAGCAGACTGGGCTGTGAGTGAAGCAGACCAGGTACTGGTGGCAGCAGACTGGGCTGTGAGTGAAGCAGACCAGGTACTGGTGGCAGCAGACTGGGCTGTGAGTGAAGCAGACCAGGTACTGGATGGCAGCAGACTGGGCTGTGAGTGAAGCAGACCAGGTACTGGTGGCAGCAGACTGGGCTGTGAGTGAAGCAGACCAGGTACTGGTGGCAGCAGACTGGGCTGTGAGTGAAGCAGACCAGGTACTGGTGGCAGCAGACTGGGCTGTGAGTGAAGCAGACCAGGTACTGGTGGCAGCAGACTGGGCTGTGAGTGAAGCAGACCAGGTACTGGATGGCAGCAGACTGGGCTGTGAGTGAAGCAGACCAGGTACTGGTGGCAGCAGACTGGTCTGTGAGTGAAGCAGACCAGGTACTGGTGGCAGCAGACTGGGCTGTGAGTGAAGCAGACCAGGTACTGGTGGCAGCAGACTGGGCTGTGAGTGAAGCAGACCAGGTACTGGATGGCAGCAGACTGGGCTGTGAGTGAAGCAGACCAGGTACTGGTGGCAGCAGACTGGGCTGTGAGTGAAGCAGACCAGGTACTGGTGGCAGCAGACTGGGCTGTGAGTGAAGCAGACCAGGTACTGGATGGCAGCAGACTGGGCTGTGAGTGAAGCAGACCAGGTACTGGTGGCAGCAGACTGGGCTGTGAGTGAAGCAGACCAGGTACTGGTGGCAGCAGACTGGGCTGTGAGTGAAGCAGACCAGGTACTGGTGGCAGCAGACTGGGCTGTGAGTGAAGCAGACCAGGTACTGGATGGCAGCAGACTGGGCTGTGAGTGAAGCAGACCAGGTACTGGTGGCAGCAGACTGGGCTGTGAGTGAAGCAGACCAGGTACTGGTGGCAGCAGACTGGGCTGTGAGTGAAGCAGACCAGGTACTGGTGGCAGCAGACTGGGCTGTGAGTGAAGCAGACCAGGTACTGGATGGCAGCAGACTGGGCTGTGAGTGAAGCAGACCAGGTACTGGTGGCAGCAGACTGGGCTGTGAGTGAAGCAGACCAGGTACTGGTGGCAGCAGACTGGGCTGTGAGTGAAGCAGACCAGGTACTGGATGGCAGCAGACTGGGCTGTGAGTGAAGCAGACCAGGTACTGGTGGCAGCAGACTGGGCTGTGAGTGAAGCAGACCAGGTACTGGATGGCAGCAGACTGGGCTGTGAGTGAAGCAGACCAGGTACTGGTGGCAGCAGACTGGGCTGTGAGTGAAGCAGACCAGGTACTGGTGGCAGCAGACTGGGCTGTGAGTGAAGCAGACCAGGTACTGGATGGCAGCAGACTGGGCTGTGAGTGAAGCAGACCAGGTACTGGTGGCAGCAGACTGGGCTGTGAGTGAAGCAGACCAGGTACTGGTGGCAGCAGACTGGGCTGTGAGTGAAGCAGACCAGGTACTGGTGGCAGCAGACTGGGCTGTGAGTGAAGCAGACCAGGTACTGGTGGCAGCAGACTGGGCTGTGAGTGAAGCAGACCAGGTACTGGATGGCAGCAGACTGGGCTGTGAGTGAAGCAGACCAGGTACTGGTGGCAGCAGACTGGGCTGTGAGTGAAGCAGACCAGGTACTGGTGGCAGCAGACTGGGCTGTGAGTGAAGCAGACCAGGTACTGGATGGCAGCAGACTGGGCTGTGAGTGAAGCAGACCAGGTACTGGTGGCAGCAGACTGGGCTGTGAGTGAAGCAGACCAGGTACTGGATGGCAGCAGACTGGGCTGTGAGTGAAGCAGACCAGGTACTGGTGGCAGCAGACTGGGCTGTGAGTGAAGCAGACCAGGTACTGGTGGCAGCAGACTGGGCTGTGAGTGAAGCAGACCAGGTACTGGATGGCAGCAGACTGGGCTGTGAGTGAAGCAGACCAGGTACTGGTGGCATCAGACTGGGCTGTGAGTGAAGCAGACCAGGTACTGGTGGCAGCAGACTGGGCTGTGAGTGAAGCAGACCAGGTACTGGTGGCAGCAGACTGGGCTGTGAGTGAAGCAGACCAGGTACTGGTGGCAGCAGACTGGGCTGTGAGTGAAGCAGACCAGGTACTGGTGGCAGCAGACTGGGCTGTGAGTGAAGCAGACCAGGTACTGGATGGCAGCAGACTGGGCTGTGAGTGAAGCAGACCAGGTACTGGATGGCAGCAGACTGGGCTGTGAGTGAAGCAGACCAGGTACTGGATGGCAGCAGACTGGGCTGTGAGTGAAGCAGACCAGGTACTGGTGGCAGCAGACTGGGCTGTGAGTGAAGCAGACCAGGTACTGGTGGCAGCAGACTGGGCTGTGAGTGAAGCAGACCAGGTACTGGATGGCAGCAGACTGGGCTGTGAGTGAAGCAGACCAGGTACTGGATGGCAGCAGACTGGGCTGTGAGTGAAGCAGACCAGGTACTGGTGGCAGCAGACTGGGCTGTGAGTGAAGCAGACCAGGTACTGGATGGCAGCAGACTGGGCTGTGAGTGAAGCAGACCAGGTACTGGTGGCAGCAGACTGGGCTGTGAGTGAAGCAGACCAGGTACTGGTGGCAGCAGACTGGGCTGTGAGTGAAGCAGACCAGGTACTGGATGGCAGCAGACTGGGCTGTGAGTGAAGCAGACCAGGTACTGGTGGCAGCAGACTGGGCTGTGAGTGAAGCAGACCAGGTACTGGTGGCAGCAGACTGGGCTGTGAGTGAAGCAGACCAGGTACTGGTGGCAGCAGACTGGGCTGTGAGTGAAGCAGACCAGGTACTGGATGGCAACAGACTGGGCTGTGAGTGAAGCAGACCAGGTACTGGTGGCAGCAGACTGGGCTGTGAGTGAAGCAGACCAGGTACTGGTGGCAGCAGACTGGGCTGTGAGTGAAGCAGACCAGGTACTGGTGGCAGCAGACTGGGCTGTGAGTGAAGCAGACCAGGTACTGGTGGCAGCAGACTGGGCTGTGAGTGAAGCAGACCAGGTACTGGTGGCAGCAGACTGGGCTGTGAGTGAAGCAGACCAGGTACTGGTGGCAGCAGACTGGGCTGTGAGTGAAGCAGACCAGGTACTGGATGGCAGCAGACTGGGCTGTGAGTGAAGCAGACCAGGTACTGGATGGCAGCAGACTGGGCTGTGAGTGAAGCAGACCAGGTACTGGATGGCAGCAGACTGGGCTGTGAGTGAAGCAGACCAGGTACTGGATGGCAGCAGACTGGGCTGTGAGTGAAGCAGACCAGGTACTGGTGGCAGCAGACTGGGCTGTGAGTGAAGCAGACCAGGTACTGGATGGCAGCAGACTGGGCTGTGAGTGAAGCAGACCAGGTACTGGATGGCAGCAGACTGGGCTGTGAGTGAAGCAGACCAGGTACTGGTGGCAACAGACTGGGCTGTGAGTGAAGCAGACCAGGTACTGGTGGCAGCAGACTGGGCTGTGAGTGAAGCAGACCAGGTACTGGTGGCAGCAGACTGGGCTGTGAGTGAAGCAGACCAGGTACTGGTGGCAGCAGACTGGGCTGTGAGTGAAGCAGACCAGGTACTGGTGGCAGCAGACTGGGCTGTGAGTGAAGCAGACCAGGTACTGGTGGCAGCAGACTGGGCTGTGAGTGAAGCAGACCAGGTACTGGTGGCAGCAGACTGGGCTGTGAGTGAAGCAGACCAGGTACTGGTGGCAGCAGACTGGGCTGTGAGTGAAGCAGACCAGGTACTGGATGGCAGCAGACTGGGCTGTGAGTGAAGCAGACCAGGTACTGGTGGCAGCAGACTGGGCTGTGAGTGAAGCAGACCAGGTACTGGATGGCAGCAGACTGGGCTGTGAGTGAAGCAGACCAGGTACTGGTGGCAGCAGACTGGGCTGTGAGTGAAGCAGACCAGGTACTGGTGGCAGCAGACTGGGCTGTGAGTGAAGCAGACCAGGTACTGGTGGCAGCAGACTGGGCTGTGAGTGAAGCAGACCAGGTACTGGTGGCAGCAGACTGGGCTGTGAGTGAAGCAGACCAGGTACTGGTGGCAGCAGACTGGGCTGTGAGTGAAGCAGACCAGGTACTGGATGGCAGCAGACTGGGCTGTGAGTGAAGCAGACCAGGTACTGGATGGCAGCAGACTGGGCTGTGAGTGAAGCAGACCAGGTACTGGATGGCAGCAGACTGGGCTGTGAGTGAAGCAGACCAGGTACTGGATGGCAGCAGACTGGGCTGTGAGTGAAGCAGACCAGGTACTGGTGGCAGCAGACTGGGCTGTGAGTGAAGCAGACCAGGTACTGGATGGCAGCAGACTGGGCTGTGAGTGAAGCAGACCAGGTACTGGATGGCAGCAGACTGGGCTGTGAGTGAAGCAGACCAGGTACTGGTGGCAGCAGACTGGGCTGTGAGTGAAGCAGACCAGGTACTGGTGGCAGCAGACTGGGCTGTGAGTGAAGCAGACCAGGTACTGGTGGCAGCAGACTGGGCTGTGAGTGAAGCAGACCAGGTACTGGTGGCAGCAGACTTGGCACTGGAGGAAGCAGGTTGGACTGTAGTGGGAGCAGCCTGGGTGGGGCTGGCAGCAGAGAAGTCAGCAGTTGTGGTGGTGAAGTCCTACAGAAGACTACCAACTGTGGGGTCCATTGCATAGTCCTCAAAATCAGTCTCCTCCGAGTCAGGGTTTACGTCCTCCATGACCTTCCCAGTCTGCCTGAGCAGGTAGTCCACACACCAATGAGCTCTCCTGAAAATGAAAGAGAACAGAATGCAAAACTATCATGACACAAGGCGAGACCCAGATGCAGACACAGGAGGCAGATGGTTGGAGTCTTACAATGTTTAATAATCCAAAAGGACTAGGCAAGAGAATAGTCGTGGACAGGCAAAAGGTCAAAAGCAGATCAGAGTTCAGGAGGTACAGAGTAGCAGAAAGGCTCATGGTCAAGGCAGGCAGAATGGTCAGGCAGGCTGTTACAGAGTCCAGAACAGGCAAGGGTCAAAACTGGTAGGACTAGAAAAAAAGACAATAGCAAAGGCAGGAGTATGGGAAAAATGTTGGTTGACTTGGAACATACAAGACTAACTGGCACAGAGAGACAGGAAACACAGGGATAAATACACTGGGGAAAACAAGCGACACCTGGAGGGGGTGGAGACAATAATGAGGACAGGTGAAACAGATCAGGGTGTGACAAAAACAATACAAAAATAGATGGATATGATTACAATATCATCATCAGAACACTGACACAGTTTTGTTTCTGTTTTAATGGCTGTAACAATATTAGCTAAGAAATGACAGTCTTTTATGTATCTCAAGAGGCCTCCGTATTCAGAAAGTACCTACTCTGGGCTTCCGGTGACGCAACTTAGGAAATGGCTGCCTAGTATTTCGTACTGCACATCGGTTGGGAATTTCCCCCCCAAATTCAAGTATTTACTCTGAGCATTATAATAACTTACGCAAAATGGAAAAGGGGAAAACAGGAAAAGGTCGCGGAGCTACAACAACAGCCCGTAACAAGACAGCAGAAGATATAATCGTCGAAGAACCCAAAATGGCTAATGCTAGCGCAAATAAGATAGCAGCAGCAAAAGAACCCTCATTTCGTGAGGTGATGAAGGAGGAATTGCGCGAGGCGCTCACAGGCTTACGAGAGGAACTTCGAGAAGATGTAAGAAAAGAACTAAATGAGTTCAAGAAGGACATTAACCAGAAACTGGAAGAAAACAAATTAGAACTTCACAGCATATCTACAAGAATGGGGGACGCAGAACAGCGCATTGGGGAAACGGACACATGGAACTTCGCAGTCAAGGAAATACTTGAACAGTCACTGAAAAGCCAACATGCACTACAGGCAAAAGTGACAGAACTCGAAGGTTTCTCACGTCGAAACAACATTAGACTTTATAACGTAGTAGAGGGCGCAGAAAAAGACTCTATGCCCAACTTCGTGGAGGGTCTATTCAAGGACATACTTGACGACGACACTGACCTGGGAATCGAGAGAGCACACCGAGCTCTGGCCTCAAAACCCCCCAGCGGCGCCCCACCAAGATCCATAGTAATACGGTTCCTAAAATTCTCAGTCAAAGAGAAAGTTTTACATGCTACCTGGAAAAAACCTGTTAACTTCCAAGGCCAACGAGTGTTCTTTGATCATGACTACGCGGGAGAGATACTGAAAAGAAGGAAAGAATACACCCCCATTAAGAAAGCACTTAAAGAGAAGGGTATTCGCTTCCAAACACCATACCCGGCAAAAATGCGGATATTTCTGAAAAATGGCCCGGTTACATACGAGCATGCAGACGAGGCGGCCGAGGACCTGAAGTCAAGGGGCTTCCCAGTGGAGTATACCGCCAGGAGAAAGGCGACATCACCAGCGGAAAGACTCGAGCAGGCTCTCCCATGGATTGTTGTCAACAAGCAAGGTCATGGAGAAAGAGGGAAACCATCTCGGCGAGAGGACGTTCACATCCGAGAGAGACTCAGGCATTTCCAACGGGAAGATGAAAGACACTGAATCGGATTTAACAGAATTAATAGTTACCGCAGCTGTTAAGACTTTGGGTTGTTACGGTTGACATTGCAATAGATAAAATATCTCCCCTATTTTCCCCCAATGCTGAACAAGGGTGAGTACCCAAAAGCATGTGTTCTTTATGAACACATTAAGTAGCGTCACGTTAATAACATATATATTAGCTAAGGATTAATGACACATTGACAACGGGGCGACAGAAGGGCATATCAAGGGGAGGATTCATGATATGCACGCATGACCGATATAGTTTTCACTTGTAATTAACCGATGTGTATAAGTGACGAAATAGGCGCCCTTATTATTTTCGCTTCCACCAGGTCTTGTTTGTGACTACGTCACGCATTTTCATATCTGAGCGAGGGGCCCATCCTGCGGACAGGCTCATCCCCTCAAACCCCAGAGGCAAGAGACAGTCCTCTGACATGGGAGTCCAAATACCAAAGTACTTTCCCACTTTGGTTTACTTTATTATCGTTCTTGAATTTTCGTTCATTTTTAGGTTCATGATAAGCAGGCAGATATGGTGCACAGCTTTTTTTATTTATATCGATGCATCATCGGGAATTTAAGGTCATAAGTCTCAATGTAAACGGACTGGGGAGTGCCATCAAGAGAAGTAAGGTAATAGCAAAGATGAAACGGGAGAGAGTTGACATACTATTCTGGCAGGAAACTCACTTATCCACACCTGAACACGAGAAACTCAAGAAAATGGGATATAGGAACACTTTTTTTTCTTCTTACAAAATGGGTAGAAGGGGAGTTGCAATCTTGATCCCAAATTCAGTTAATTTTGAGTTTATGTCAGAAATAAAAGACAAGGAGGGTAGATTTATACTTGTTAAATGTAAACTGGATAACAAGGAAGTTACATTATTTAATGTATACGCACCCCCAGGGAGTGACATGGTCTTCTATAGGAAGGTGTTTGATTTAATTGCCACAGAAACCACTGGCACTCTTATTTGTGGAGGGGATTTTAACACAATTCTAAACTCAAAATTGAACAGCACAAATCAAAATAGGAAAATGAGCCTAGTTGCCAAAAAGATCAATAGGATACTGCAGGATCTAGGACTGCTCGATGTATGGCGTGACACCCACAAGACCGATAAGGAATATACTTTTTACTCAGCCCGCCACACTGAATACTCCAGGTTAGACTACTTTTTTATGTACAGTGCAGATAGACACAGGCTTAAGGATTGTAGGATCGGGCAGAGCGACTTATCAGATCATAATGGAGTTTACCTCACTCTACACCTTGATAGCAAACCAAGAAATACTACATGGAGACTTAATACAAGCATGCTGAATGATCCAGCATTCAAGGAATCAATAAAGACAGAATTGAACATCTATCTGGAGAATAATGATAATGGGGAAGTATCTCCTGCTATATTGTGGGATGCAGCTAAGGTGGTTATTAGAGGAAAAATCATAGCCACATCGTCTCTCAAGAAAAAGATTAAAGCACAGAAACTGCTGAAATTACAGGAAACCCTAAGAAACTTAGAACGATCTCATAGTCAATACAAAGACCCTCTTATATTACGAGAGATTCAAAAGGTAAAACAGGAAATTGACCAGATTTATAGAGAAGAAGTAGAGAAAAAGCTTAGGTTCCTGAAACAACGATATTATGAAGCAGGCTCAAAGGCAACCAAATTACTAGCATGGAGACTCAGGAAACAACAAGCACAGAATACCATTTTTAAAATAAAAGACCCCAAAACAAAAAAGATCACATGCAAATTAGATGAAATACAGAATGCATTTGAATCATATTACACAAATCTGTACAAGCAACCAGAGAAGGCACAGACAATAGAGCACTTTTTGAACTCACTTGATCTCCCCTCAATTGGGACAGAGCAAAATGATAGACTAACTTTAGAAATATCCACCGAAGAAATTAATAAAGCAATATCTCAACAAAAAGTCAACAAGTCTCCAGGCACTGATGGCTTCCCTTCAGAATGGTTCAAGACCTTCAGAGAACAACTAACACCTCTACTTAAGGCCTGTTTTAACTGGACTCTGAGGGAGGGTGGTCTCCCACCGTCATGGAGAGAGGCCATCATATCTGTAATCCCAAAAGAGGGTAAAGATAAGAAAGAATGCAGTTCATATAGACCTATCGCAATTCTTAACACAGATTATAAACTATATGCATCAATAATAGCCAAAAGAATGGAGAACATAATCCCAGAATTGATTGACGGAGATCAAACGGGTTTCATACAAAATAGGCAGACACAGGACAATATAAGGAGAACACTACATGTCATGGACCACATTACTCAGAATAAGACAAGTGCAATATTAATCAGTCTAGATGCAGAAAAAGCATTTGATTCAGTGGGATGGGATTACCTATTCCAAGTTATGGAAAGATTTGGTTTCAACAAAGAAGTGATACAGTGCATCAAAACACTGTATTCATGTCCGACCGCTAGAATAAAGATAAATGGACATTTGACACGAACGATAAAATTAGAGCGAGGGGCAAGACAAGGCTGTAATCTTTCACCCACGCTCTTCTCCTTGTACCTCGAACCATTAGCACAGGCAATAAGACAGGACCCAACCTTAGAGGGAATAACAATAAGAGACAGTGAACATGTAACGTCCTGACCAGAGTTCTTATGTGTTTTGCTTGTTTAGTGTTGGTCAGGACGTGAGCTAGGTGGGAATTCTATGTTGTGTGTCTAGTTCGTCTGTTTCTATGTTCAGCCTGATATGGTTCTCAATCAGAGACAGCTGTCAATCGTTGTCCCTGATTGAGAATCATATATAGGTGGCTTGTTTTGTGTTGGGGATTGTGGGTGGTTGTTTCCTGTCTCTGTGTTTATGTTCTGCACCAGATAGGACTGTCTCGGCTTTCACGTTTGTTGTTTTGTAATGTTTGTTAATGTTCATCGTTTATTGTTTAATTAAACATGTTGAACACTAACTGCGCTGCATTTTGGTCCTCTCCTTCATCCCAGGAAGAAAGCCGTTACAGAACCACCCACCAAACCCGGATCAAGCAGCGGGTTAACGGGCAGCAGCGACAGCAGCAGTGGTTCAAGGAGGAATGGACATGGGAGGAGATTCTGGACGGAGAAGGACCCTGGGCAGAGCCAGAGGAGTGTCGCCGCCCAAAAGCGGAGCTGGAGGCATCTAAAGCGGAGAGGCGGCATTATGAGGCGCTAGCAAGGCAGAGCGGCTGGAAGCCCGAGAGGCTCACCCAAAAATTTCTTGGGGGGGGGCTAAAGGGGAGTGTGGCGAAGTCAGGTAGGAGACCTGCGCCAACTTCCCGGGCTTACCGTGGAGAGCGAGAGTACGGGCAGACACCGTGTTACGCAGTAGAGCGCATGGTGTCTCCTGTACGTGTTCATAGCCCGGTGCGGGTTATTCCACCTCCCCGCACTAGCCGGGCTAGAGTGAGCATTGAGCCAAGTGCCATGAAGCCGGCTCTACATATCTGGCCTCCAGTACGTCTCCTCGGGCCGGTGTACATGGCACCAGCCTTACGCATGGTGTCCCCGGTTCGCCAACACAGCCCAGTGCGGGTTATTCCACCTCCCCGCACTGGACGGGCTACGGGGAGCATGCAACCAGGTAAGGTTGGGCAGGCTCAGTGCTCAAGGGAGCCAGTACGCCTGCACGGTCCGGTATATCCGGCGCTACCTTCCCGCTCCAGCCCAGTACCACCAGTGCCTACACCACGCACCAGGCTTCCAGTGCGTCTCCAGAGCCCTGTTCCTCCTCCACGCACTCTCCCTGTGGTGCGTGTCTCCAGCCCAGTACCTCCAGTTCCGGCACCACGCACCAAGCCTCCTGTGCGTCTCCAGAGCCCTGTACGCACTGTGCCTTCTCCCCGCACTCGCCCTGAGGTGCGTGCCCTCAGCCCGGTACCACCAGTGCCGGTACCACGCACCAGGCCTATAGTGCGCATCGAGAGTCCAGTGTGCCCTGTTCCTGCTCCCCGCACTAGCCTTGAGGTGCGTGTCTCCAGTCCGGTACCATCAGTTCCGGCACCACGCACCAGGCCTACTGTGCGCCTCAGCAGGTCAGAGTCGGCCGTCTGCCCAACGCCGCCTGCACTGCTCGTCTGTCCAGCGCCGTCTGAGCTGCCTGCCTGCCCAGCGCCGTCTGAACTGCCTGCACTGCTCGTCTGCTCAACGCCGCCTGCACTGCTCGTCTGTCCAGCGCCGTCTGAGCTGCCTGCCTGCCCAGCGCCGTCTGAACTGCCTGCACTGCTCGTCTGCTCAACGCCGCCTGCACTGCTCGTCTGCCCAGCGCCGTCTGAGCTGCCTGCACTGCCTGCCTGCCCAGCGCCGTCTGAACTGCCTGCACTGCTCGTCTGCTCAACGCCGCCTGCACTGCTCGTCTGTCCAGCGCCGTCTGAGCTGCCTGCCTGCCCAGCGCCGTCTGAACTGCCTGCGCTGCTCGTCTGCTCAACACCGCCTGCACTGCTCGTCTGCCCAGCGCCGTCTGAGCTGCCTGCACTGCCTGCCTGCCCAGCACCATCTGAGCCATCCGTCTGCCCAGCGCCGTCTGAGCCATCCGTCTGCCCAGCGCCGTCTGAGCCATCCGTCTGCCCAGCGCCGTCTGAGCCATCCGTCTGCCCAGCGCCGTCTGAGCCATCCGTCTGCCTAGCGCCATCTGAGGCATCTGTCTGCCCAGCGCCATCTGAGTCATCCGTCTGCCACGAGCCATTAGAGCCGTCCGTCAGTCAGGAGCTGCCAGAGCCGCCAGCCAGTCAGGAGCTGCCAGAGACGCCAGCCAGTCAGGAGCTGCCAGAGACATTAGAGCCAGTCAGGAGCTGCCAGAGACGCCAGCCAGTCAGGAGCTGCCAGAGACGCCAGCCAGTCAGGAGCTGCCAGAGACGCCAGCCAGTCAGGAGCTGCCAGAGACGCCAGCCAGTCAGGAGCTGCCAGAGCCGCCAGCCAGTCAGGAGCTGCCAGAGCCGCCAGACAGTCAGGAGCTGCCAGAGCCGCCAGACAGTCAGGAGCTGCCAGAGCCGCCAGCCAGTCAGGAGCTGCCAGAGCTGCCCTCCAGTCATGAGCTGCCCTATAGTCATGAGCTGCCCTATAGTCATGAGCTGCCCTACAGTCATGAGCTGCCCTCCAGTCATGAGCTGCCCTCCAGTCATGAGCTGCCCTCCAGTCATGAGCTGCCCTCCAGTCATGAGCTGCCCTACAGTCATGAGCTGCCCTCCAGTCATGAGCTGCCCTCCAGTCATGAGCTGCCCTCCAGTCATGAGCTGCCCTCCAGTCATGAGCTGCCCTCCAGTCATGAGCTGCCACCCAGTCCGGAGCTGCCACCCAGTCCGGAGCTGCCATTCGTCCTGAGCTACCTCTCTGTCCTGAGCTACCTCTCTGTCCTGAGCTACCTCTCTGTCCTGAGCTACCTCTCTGTCCTGAGCTACCTCTCTGTCCTGAGCTACCTCCTAAATCATGTGGGGGCCTTGGGGAGGATTCTTAGGCCAAGGTCATGGGCGAGGGTCGCCACTCAAAGGACGCTAAGGAGGGGGACAAAGACAGTGGTGGAGTGGTGTCCTCGTCCACCGCCGGAGCCGCCACCGCGGACAGATGCCCACCCAGACCCTCCCCTTGAGTTTTAGGGGTGCGTTCGGAGTCCGCACCTCAGGGGGGGGGTACTGTAACGTCCTGACCAGAGTTCTTATGTGTTTTGCTTGTTTAGTGTTGGTCAGGACGTGAGCTGGGTGGGAATTCTATGTTGTGTGTCTAGTTCGTCTGTTTCTATGTTCAGCCTGATATGGTTCTCAATCAGAGACAGCTGTCAATCGTTGTCCCTGATTGAGAATCATATATAGGTGGCTTGTTTTGTGTTGGGGATTGTGGGTGGTTGTTTCCTGTCTCTGTGTTTATGTTCTGCACCAGATAGGACTGTCTCGGCTTTCACGTTTGTTGTTTTGTAATGTTTGTTAATGTTCATCGTTTATTGTTTAATTAAACATGTTGAACACTAACTGCGCTGCATTTTGGTCCTCTCCTTCATCCCAGGAAGAAAGCCGTTACAGAACATAAGATATGCATGTATACGGATGACGTTCTGTTATTCCTTAAAGACCCAGGCTCAAGCGTACCTAGATTGATGGATGTTCTACAAACATTTGGAACATATTCAGGGTATGTGCTTAACGTACACAAGACCCAAGCCCTAGTATATAATTATACCCCACAGGAAGAGCTGAAGAATAGGTATAACTTCACCTGGACCTCTTCATCCATTAAATATCTTGGAGTATACCTACCAAAAGATACACCCAAACTTTATTGCATGAATTACGATCACATCAACAAGAAAATATATGATGACCTAGACAGGTGGAACTCACTTCCCTTAGATCTTAGTAGTAGAATTGAAACAATCAAAATGAACATCCTGCCGAGGTTATTGTATTTGTTCCAATCACTGCCCATAGAAATCCCACCTAAACAGTTTAGGGAATGGGATAAACGGATATCAAGGTTTATCTGGAACAGTAAGAGACCAAGAACTAGATATACAACATTACAATTACCAAAAAACTGTGGGGGTATGGCCTTACCAAACCTAAAAGATTATTATGTGTCAGCCCAATTGAGACCCCTGGTTTGTTGGTGCAATTCAGAATACGAATCCAAATGGAAAGACATCGAGACTACTTTGACAGGGATACCCATACAGTCAGTTTTGGGAAATAAGGACATGGTAAAAGAAATATACAATAGACAAAATCAGTGGATTAATTTCTCTCTGAAGACATGGTTTAGGGTAGTTAAGCAAAATAATTTAGACAGAGAGATCAAACTGCTGAGTTGGCCCGCATACGACCCCAGCTTCATCCCTGCAACTCAGGACAGCAGATTTAAACAATGGACGCAGAAAGGCATCACATCATTCAGTACAATTATAAGGAATGGGAACCTAGATAACTTCCAGGACTTAAGTAAAAAACATGGCTTGGATAAACAAGATTTTTACAGATACCTACAAGTCCGACACTATTTCTTAAGGGAGTTAAAAGTGACTGACCCTCGAGCACCTCCAAAATTAATCCAAGTATTCACTAACGCATACAACTTGGGGAGTAACAAAAAAACGATTTCAAATCTCTACTTGGGTATTCAATCCTCAAAGAAACATTCTACAAACTATATTAAAAAGAAATGGGAGGAGGAACTTAACATTGAAATAACTGATGAAACATGGTTGAACATATTAGAGACTCAACAAAGCTCCACCAACTCAAGGTCATGGAGAGAATTCTGTTGGAAGAATGTTATACGTTTCTTCATAACACCTAAACTGAAATCAAAACAGACTGGCTCACCACACCCTTGTTGGAGAGAATGCGGTCTATTGAGGGCGGACCACTCTCATATATTTTGGTCCTGCCCCGCAATCGAAACTTACTGGGGAGAAATAAGATCTAACATTGGAAAAATAATGGGATTTGACATAGAACAAACATTCATTTCTTTGTACTTGGGTGAAATACCAGATAACTTACACAATAGAGAAAAGTACCTCTTGAAGGTCCTACTGGCAGCCAGTAAAAAGGCTATCACTAGGAAATGGCTACAAAAAGACCCTCCCACAGTGACACAATTGATAGACATTGTAGAAGAAATACACCACATGGAGCGTATGACCTTTACTTTAAGAACTCAACAGGAGAGAGGTCAGGAATACTGGGAGAAATGGGTTTCATACTTGGAAAAGGTCTAATTCAAAGATGCTAATGTAACTAATATGATGATGAAGGTATGAAGTGCACTGTAACTGCCAGATCATTTTTGTTCTTTTATTTTACTTTATTTGTACTTTCTTTGTGTTCCTACAATAAAAACAAAGTATAAAAAAAAAAGAAAGTACCTACTCTGTGTCGCAAAGAGGAGGATTTCTGAACCAAGTGGTCTGAGATACTCAATAAAGCCTCCTTGGACCTTATGGTTCTTGTCACTGAACACACTGTTAGGTTCTGAACAAAGAATAAAAACTCAAACAGACTTACTAGAAAAAGCTCAAACCAAGTTTATTCACCCACTGGGTGTCACGTCCTGACCTTAGTTCCTTTTTTATGTCTCTATTTCGGTTTGGTCAGGGCGCGAGTTGGGGTGGGCATTCTATGTTTTGTTCTATGTTTTGTATTTCTGTGTTTGGCCTGGTATGGTTCCCAATCAGAGGCAGCTGTCTATCGTTGTCTCTGATTGAGAACCATACTTAGGTAGCCTGTTCCCACCTGTGTTTGTGGGTAGTTGTTTCCTGTTTTGTGTTGTGTCAACTTGCAGGACTGTTTTGATTTTCGTTGTTTCACTTTTGTTATTTTGTATTCTGTGTTCAGTTATATTAAATTGAACATGGACACGTACCACGCTGCATTTTGGTCCGATCCTTCCTATTCCTCATCAGACGAGGACGACGATCGTTACACTGGGTCATATAGCTGCAAAGACAAGCACATATATTTATAACCTCCTACTAGGTGGGGTCAACTCCTTACACATCTAGACAGACAATACACAGAGTTTTCTCACTTCATCTGTTGACTTGACCTTGAGCTGAATTCCTCGCTCCTCGAGGATCCGAGGCCACCCGAGCTCCCTCGAGAATCATCGACGACGGGTGAGTCGGATACACCGGAACCTATGCAACTGGGAAGAGCTAGATTATCGCCTAGGGAACGTTCACACAGGCTAAGCTCCAACAGTTATCTGTATTGTGGTGTTGTAGGGCATTACATAGCCACCTGCCCAGTGAAGAGACCTGAATCCTTAGTAGGTACAAGTACACTGGTGAGCCTGACTGGGAAACCTCTAATTCCCATTACCTGAACTCCTTTTTATGTTATCTTGCTGTGGGCAGACCAGTCTAAGTCTCTCAGGGTGCTCATTGACTCATTGGGCAGATGAGAGTTTCATGGACGCTACCCTGTTACCGGAACTAAGTATCCCTATTCAACTCCTCTCCGTTTCCATGGATGCCAGGGCACTGGACGGCCGCTCTATTGGAAGAGTCACGCACAGCACAGTTCCCATTAATATGTGGGTATCTGGAAACCACAGTGAGTCAATACAGCTTCTCCTCATTGAGTCTCCCCACATCCCTATTGTTTTGGGATTTTCTCGGCTCCAGAAGCACAACCCCGATATTGACTGGACCACAGGTTAAATCCTGGGTTGGAGCCCGTTCTGCCATTCACATTGCCTGAAGGCGGCGCAGCCTTCCCCGGAATGTCTGCCTCCAGGGTTGAGTATGGCCTCGGATCTCTCTGCCATTCCCGCAGAGTACCAGGACCTCCTGGAGGTTTTCAGCAAGGCTCGTGCTACCTCCCTTCCTCCACATCGTCCTCACGATTGTGCTATTGACCTCCTCCTGAGCACCACACCACCTCGAGGCCGGCTATATTCCTTGTCTGGTCCTGAGACCAAGGCCATGGAGGAGTACATCGAGGACTCTCTGGCTGTTGGGAGCGTTCATCCTTCTTCCTCTCCTGCTGGCGCAGGATTCTTCTTTGTGGTGAAGAAGGACAAGACTCTGCGTCCATGCATTGATTACCGGGGCCTCAATGACATTACGATCAAAAAACGGTACCCTCTACCACTCCTCTCCTCGGCTTTCAAACCTCTCCAGGGGGCTACCATACTTTCCAAACTGGACCTTCGGAATGCCTACCACCTTGTGTGGATACGCGAAGGAGAAAGGTGGAAGACGGCTTTCAACACTGCCAGTGGACACTATGAGTACCTGGTCATGCCGTTTGGACTCACGAACGCGCCCGCTGTCTTCCAGGCCCTGGTCAACCATGTGCTCCGGGACATGTTTAATCATTTTGTTTTTGTCTACCTCGACGACATCCTGGTTTTCTCTCGTTCTGCCCAGGAACACATTCTCCATGTTCGACAGGTCCTTCAGCGCCTCCTGGAAAATCAGTTGTTTGTAAAATCTGAGAAGTGCGAGTTCCACTATCTCCTTTCTGGCATACATCATCGCTGAAGGGAATGTTCAGATGGATCCGGAAAATCAGTGAGAGCGGTGGTGGATTGGCCCCAGCCCAAGTCCAGGGTGCAACTACAACGGTTTCTGGGGTTTTCTCATTTCTACTGCAGTTTCATTCGGGGCTACAGCAACCTGGCGGCCCCCCTCTCTGCACTCACCTCTCCCAAGGTACCGTTCACATGGTCTCCAGCAATGGACAAGGCTTTTGGGGATCTAAAGCAGTGATTCACTACTGCCCCATCCTCATCCATCCGGACCCGACTCGTCAGCTTGTGATTGAGGTTAACGCTTCCGACGTGGGAGTAGGGGCCGTCCTTTCCCAGCGATCCGTCCAGGACCAAAAGCTTCATCTCTGTGCCTTCATGTCCCATGAAGGCAACCTGAAGAGAGGAACTATGATGTTGGGAACCGGGAACTCCTAGCCGTTAAGATGGCTCTGGAGGAGTGGAGGCACTGGCTGGAAGGGGCAGAACATCCATTTTGGTATGGACCGACCATAAGAATTTAGAATACCTCCGCACTGCAAAGCGCCTCAACCCAAGGCAAGCTCGTTGGGCCCTCGTTGGGTTATTTACCAGGTTCAATTTCACCATCTCCTATTGCCCAGGGTCCCAAAACGTGAAGCCGGACGCTCTCTCCTGTCCGTACAGTTCCACTGCCACTCCCTCTGAATCTGAGACCATCCTCCCTGCCTCATGTTTGGTGGCTTTGGTTGTTTGGGGTATTGAGGCTCCGCAAGGCACAATGTTCAATACTGTTGGAAAAGCATTCCAGGTGAAGCTGGTTGAGAGAATGCCAAGAGTGTGCAAAGCTCTCATCAAGGCAAAGAGTGGCTACCTTGAAGAATCTCAAATATAAAATATATTTTGATTTGTTTAACACTTTTGGTTACTACATGATTCCATATGTGTTATTTAATAGTTTTCATGTCTTCACTATTATTCTACAATGTAGAAAATAGTATAAATAAAGAAAAACCCTTGAATGAGTAGGTGTGTCCAAACTTTTGACTGGTACTCTACATTTATTATACATGTAAACTAATCAATAAATTCTAGTACGGTAACATGAATAAGTATATTTCAAGCTAGAATCCAACAACACGCATCAGGAACTGACCACAACTAAGACAGAGATCAATGACGTCATAGAGAGCTTGAGAACCACATTGCTTCCAGAACCTTTTAAAGTTTTGGAAGAAGATCCCAATTCCATAATAACTTACAAAAGATGAAGATAAGCAAACTGAGGAGAGATACCATGGATTACCGCAATGACAAGGTATACCCTTGGAGGTTTAACGCACCATCGCAGGGCTATGGAAAAGTCTGTTTCAAGGAGAAGCCATCCTTCCCCTCTGGCTCCAACACTTCCAATTTCCAATCCGACTCTGATCAGGAATTTCAACAGGAAGGAGAGTGACACAGCCCTGGAGCACAATCAAGACCACAACAGTACCGCTACAACACCAGAAAAAGACGACGCAGAGGGGTCGACGCGGAATAGGGAGAAAGATGTTAGCACGGCCTGAGCAGCAGGACCAGAACCTAATCTTCAACCTGTTTGACAACAACCTGACACTGGCCGAGCTACGCCTTCTTAACAAAGGTTTGTCCTATGTCCCCCCTTTTACCACTAATCCATTTAATATAAAAGTTGAGATGTTCAAATTCTATAGCTCCATCAAGTTGAAATACTTCTACAACAAAGACAATGTGCAGGTGTACAATCCTCTACTGAATCCTCACAACAAACCACTGTAAGAGTCAAAATATTTTTTTGTCCACCAGTCAACAATGCCGCTATTGATACTTTTTGTAATCTGGTGGAGAGAGATATTTAATCCTGCAGTCGTCTAAACACAGACATTGAGAAAGTTGAATGTGATACATTATCGTCCCTGAGCAGTAACAGCAACGTGGTTTGGAACCCGCTAACAAAGGAGGCGGCTTAGTATTGTTAAATAAAGACAACTATGACTCTGAGATCATGTCCCAACTCTCTAATGAGACTTGTTACAGCAAGTTGAACAGCAACCCTACCAGCATTTACAAGGATGAAATTTACTATTTTCTCCAAAATGCATTGGCAGAGGGCCATATCGCCCAAGCTGAATTCAAGTATCTTACAAAAGACTTCCCTTCAGTCCCTCTTATGTATTGCCTTTTTTTATGGTTCAAATTAGAGAAGCCTCCTGGACGGCCTGTTGTAGCATGTAATGGCAGTTTAACTGAACCTATTTCCCTGTCACGCCCTGGCCATAGAGAAGCTTATATTCTCTATTTTGGTTAGGCCAGGGTGTGACTAGGGTGGGCATTCTAGTTTCTTTATTTCTATGTTTTCTGTTTCTATGTTTTGGCTGGGTATGGTTCTCAATCAGGGACAGCTGTCTATCGTTGTCTCTGATTGGGAATCATACTTAGGCAGCCTGTTTTTACACCTTAGTTGTGGGTAGTTGACTTTGTTAGTGGCCTGTATAGCCCTAGTAAGCTTCACGTTCGTTTTTGTTGTTTCTTGTTTTTGTTGGCGACATTCAAAATAAAAAGAAATGTACGCTCACCACATTGCACCTTGGTCCGGTCATTTCCCTGACGACGTTCGTGACATTCCCATTGTGTTGACTGGATGCTACAGTACGTCCTATAGTGGTGCAATTGCCCTCATACTTGAGAGACACTGATGATTTCATTAAACAACTATCTGAATTTGAAATAGGTGATGACTATTTGGATATCTCTCTCTCATCACCCTAGATGTTGTTTCTTTATGTACTAATGTACCACATTACAAAGGACTGGAGGCTTTAAAGTTATTTTTGGAACAGAGAGGGGACACCCTCTGCAGGTTTTTTGTTGGACCTGGCGACTATCTACCTGTACAATAACTTATTTTTGTTTGAAGACAGTTACTATTTACAGAAACAGGGAGCAGCTATGGGGCTCCATTTTCTTTCCTTACTATGCTTGTCTATTTTGTGGGTTATCTGGGAGACAAGTTAATTCGGCACAATAACCCGTTCTCCCAACATATACTTATGTGGAAAAGATATATTGATGACGTGTTTCTCTTTGGAAGGGTCCCCTCAATGTGTTTTATGATTTGCTCACTTACCTTAATGATATGGTTCTATTTATCAAGTTCACAGCCGCGATTAGTCATAGCGAGATATCCTTCCTTGATACCCTTGCGCGCCTTGACTAAGGGTCCTTGTCCACAATGTATACAAAGCATACAGACAAGAACAGTATCCTACATGCCTCTAGTGCGCATCCCACATTTCTTAAGAAGGGATTACCATACACACAATTTATGAGACTGAAGCGCATTTGTGCTAGTAAAACAGATGTTGAAAATTAGGCTATGAAAATGTATAGACAGTTTGAGGCCCGCTCATACCCTAAAGAATGGCTTGATGATGCTCTCAGTAGAGCACGTGCCATTGATGAGATCTCAAACAGAAGGGATAACAGTAAAAAAAAATGTATATACAGTAATGTGTCTGTACCACAAAATATTGTCCTCTGAGTGATGACGTGACATTAAGGGAGCCATTAAGTAACATTGGAATGTGCTCATAACTGATCCTGCTTGCCAAAATATTTTCTCTGACCCTCCTCTCTTTTCACACTACAGGGCCAGGTATGTCAGGGACTTCATTATTTGTGCTGACAGTCATGTCGTCGCCCCCCCCCCCCCCCCCCCCCTCCCCGTAACAGAAATGATTGAAGACTGGACAAGGTGACTGGCATCTACCATTGCCGTACTTGTGCGACATGTAGGGATTCCTGTAAAAAAGTGAACGTATTCAGCAGCTCTGCCACTGACAAACAATACACTATCAAACAGTTCCTCACACGCAGCTCTTCCAACATCATACACCTTATCTCTTGTCCATGCAGAAAGCAATACGTGGGCAAAACCAGTAGACAGATAAGAACATGTATTATTGAACACAAGAGTGCTGTAAGGAGAAATGATCTTAAATCCCCTACTGCACGTCATTTCTCAGAGGCCGATCACCCCGTCTCCTCCATATCCTTCTGTGCTATACAGCAGATAAAACCTTCACATCTTCTCCAGGCAGAATGCAGGTGGATGTTCTAAAAACTCTCCACCCATCAGCCATGAACTGTTATTGAAGTGTTTTCTAAAACTAATATATTGCCTCTTATTGGTATTCGATACCCATATCTAGTGGTTTCTCTAGGTCCCTAGTCTTACAATCGTGTCTTGTTTATTCTGAGGAAATGTTCACATGGTATATGTAAAAGCAATTATTGATTAAATATCTCTGTCTGCTTTTTTATATTTTGTATATCATGCATTCTATTGTCCTAGGTACTGATTCCATAGATGTTCTGCTGTTTTTTTGCTTGATCGTGTGATTGGTTGACAAGATCACAGCTTGGGACTTTGAAACTGTGTATACTCTCTTTGTTAAAATATGCAATGACAATTTGATGGCCAAATATTATAATGAAGTTGCTATTCATTAGTAATAAAGACCTACATTTAATGACAGGTATTTCAAGTAATAATGCTTTCTACATGAGCACAAAGTTCAAATGTCATAGGCCTATGCAGGTTTTGCCATTGTCTCTTGTCATAATACCATGCCTTCAGAAAGTATTCATAACCCTTAACTAGTTGTTTTGTTGTGTTACAGTCTGAATTCAAAATAGATTAAATATATTTGTTTATCTCACCCATCTACACACAATATCCAATAATGACAATGTGAAAACATGTTTTTAGACACTGGGACATTTTGGGAAATGAAATATAGAAATATCTAATTGACATAAGTATTCATACCCCAGAGTCAATACATGTAAGAATCAGCTTACAGTTGTGAGTCTTTCTGGGTAAGTCTCTACGAGCTTTCCACACCTGGATTGTGCAACATTTGCCCAATATTATTTGGAAAAATCTTCAAGCTTTTAGACACTGGGACATTTTGGGAAATGAAATATAGAAATATCTAATTGACATAAGTATTCATACCCCAGAGTCAATACATGTAAGAATCAGCTTACAGTTGTGAGTCTTTCTGGGTAAGTCTCTACGAGCTTTCCACACCTGGATTGTGCAACATTTGCCCAATATTATTTGGAAAAATCTTCAAGCTCTGCCAAATTGGTTGTTGATCATTGCTAGACAACAATTTTTAGGTCTTGCCATAGATTTTCAAGTACATTTCAGTCAGAATTGTAACTCGGCCACTCAGGAACATTCACTGTCTTCTTGATAAGCAACCTCAGTGTAGATTTGGCCTTGTATTTTAGGTTATTTTCCTGCTGAAAGGTGAATTAATCTCCCAGTGTCTGGTGGAAAGCAGATTGAACCAGGGTTTCCTCTAGGATTTTACCTGTACTTAGCTCCATTCTGTTTATTTTTTATCCTATAAAAACTCCCCAGTCCTTAACGATTACAAGCATACCGTTAACATGATGCGGCCACCACTTGAAAATATGGAGAGTGGTACTCAGTAATTTGTTGTATTGGATTTGCCCCAAACATAACACTTTGTATTCAGAACAAAAAGTATTTATTTGCCACATTTTTTGCAGCATTACTTTAGTGCCTTGTAGCAAACAGGATGCATGTTTTGGAATAGTTTTTATTCTGTCAAGGCTTCCTTCTTTTCACTCTGTCAGTTAGGTTAGTATTGTGGAGTAACTACAATGTTGATCAATCCTAAGTTTTCTCCTATCACAGCCATTAAACTATGTAACTGTTTTAAAGTCACCAATCCCTGAGCGGTTTCCTTCCTCTCCGGCAACTGAGTTAGGAAGGACGCCTGTATTTTAGAAGTGACTGGTTGAATTGACACACCACCGAAAGTGTAGTTAATACCTTCACCATGCTCAAAGGGATATGCTTTTTTTTTAACCCATCTACCAATAGGTTCCCTTCTTTGCGAGGCATTGAAAACCTCCCTGGTCTTCGTGATTGAATCTGCTCGACTGAGGGACCTTATATATAATTGTATGTGTCGTGGACAGAGATGAGGTAGTCATTCAAAAATCATGTTAAACACTATAATTGCACACAGAGTGAGTCCATTCTGATTATTATGTGATTTGTAAAGCACATTTTTACTCCTGAACTTATTTAGGCTAGCTATAACAAAGGGGTTGAAATCTAATTGACTCAAGACATTTAATCTTTTCCTTTTTTATTAATTTGTAAACATTTTGAAAACATAATTGCACTTTGACATTATGGGGTATTGTGTGTATGCCAGTTACAACAAATCTCAATTTTAAATGCAGGTTGTAACACAAGACAACATGGAAAAAGTCAAGAGGTGCGAATACTTTCTGAAGGCATTGTGCATACCTTCTGAAAGAGGCAATTTCATCTCTTCTGCCTCGGAGCTGGCCTGTTGCCCGCATCGGTAGGCCAAACCCCTGTGATTGCAAATGTCTGCAAGCGGGACATCCACTATTTTATAGGGATTATGGGTATTTTTAGACATCTGAAACCAACTGGATGAATGTATCACACTAACACAAAAACAATACATAGCAAACCTAATGTAAACTAGGCTAATAGTCAGCCTACAAGAATACATAGTTTTATTGGGAAATTAGTCAGTATTCAAGCAAGTCGGCTAACCAAGTGTTATAGCACATTAGCTAACTTAAACTATATCAACTAGGCTATATCATAGATAAATACATACACATATTTTCAAAGAAAACACAATTTAATTATACAGTATCTCTATTTGAGCAAAATAAATCGTTTTGATCACAAGAAAATCCTAACAATTCCGGTAAAGAGCGCCACAGTCAGGCAGAAAAATCTGAACGTTCTATCATAAAGTGAGAACAATTAGTTTGCCTGGCTGATATGGCTGCTTGTCACGTTCGTCGTATTGAGGAGACCAAGGCGCAGCGTGATGTGGGGTACCAGATGATCCCAATAATTTAGGTACCCTGGTAAACGATGCACCCCACTGATATGTTATATTGCGAACTGACTGGGACTCGTTGTTGTTTCCCTGTTTACTACTCAAATACATTTGACTTATTAAGTAAAATACGAAAATGTAACTGCAATACACTGGTCTCCAATATATTAGCATAACTAGGCTACACAGAACCATGGCGGCCACATTGTATTGTAACGACTCTGGGTTTATAAGCGCGGAAATCGACTCTACCGCACGAGCATGCTTTTGCGGCACAGTCGATAGCGCGCTGGACCTCGGGCTAGAAGGTCGAGGGTTCCAGACCTGCTCCCTGCTGTTTCATTACAGTATAATTTGAGTATTTTCTTCATATTAAAATGTGTCCCAATCCGAAATGCCTAGCTCTGCCCACTGGTGCGTGGTTTACGGCGCGCTCTTCGAAATAAGCGCTTGTTTATTTTTCCAACGGTTCGAGTTACAGTATCTCACCACACCGGAACAGAATCCTGCACCTCTCAGTTTTGGACCTGGTACCTCTCGTGGCATGACAAATAATTGTAACTGTTTTCAATGTAAACAAGTATAATAAAAGCAATTAGAGTTAATTCAAATTGACTCCTCTGTAATTATCCTACACCGTAAATAACGTAATGTGAAAACGTGCCTGACATTCTAAGAATTGATTCGGGTTGGGCCGGCCCGGGATTAGCCTATGGTTTGCGCAACATTGTAGCCTATATATCCCAACGCTGCTACTCTCTGTTATTATCAATGCATAGTCACTTTAATAACTCTACCTACATGTACATATTACCTCAAACAATTCCGAATAATACGCCAGGAGTAGTGCTATAATTTAGCCATAGAGTATCAATAGCTTCTTTAAGTTTAAAAAAAAAAATAGCCTAGCTGTGGATTGTGTGTAGCCCAATCACAAGTCATGCCTACAGCCGGGAACGCAGAGGCTAATCTGTTAACATTATGCAGCCCAAACAGTCTTTTCGCAATAATTCAAATACAATAGCAGGGAAACACAGGTTGGAAAGCAAATGGATCCTGCTGAAAAGAGAACACTAATCTGTATGCAGGCTACCAAGTTATCAATTTAGAAATAGGTATATTGAACGAACAGCATTGTAACAGAGAGATAGGCTTTTGGCGTGAGCGCAGCGCCATCACTGGTGAGTACGCTGGGCTCGTCTTTTTTTTAACCAAAGCAGTTAAGCCAAAACCACGCCCCGTTATTCAGAGAGGCGTTCTACTACGCTCCCATTGGCTAGCTAGCGCTGTCTCACTCACAGGCGATCAGCGCAGAGACAGTGACCTTCCAAGCTATGAATGGAAATTGTAATTTAACAATTAGGTGCCTACCGTAATGCAGGCCTATTATTATCATGTTTGTTAACATTTGCCAATGTATTTACTTTCAGAGTTTCAATGAGTTGTAAAAATGTCTCAGAGAACTCTGCTGAATTCCCTAAATTGAAGGTCAGCTAAGTTAACCTAGGCTACTTACTTGCTCGGTATTGGAAGTTGTTATATTATAATTTGTAGTCTGTTATCATGTATAAGCATATGCTTATTATTCATGATTTCTCAAATATTTATTAGCTAATCATTCAGTCGAATACGCTATGCAACAGCCATTGAATCTGTCTTTGAGCGTTAAGGACGTTAATGGCTAGTTCTGTCCACAACATTGTTATTACATTTTTCAATCTTGAAATACAAGGGAAAATGTTATTCATCAGTGACTGAAATTTCGCGCTACGTGATATTCACTTCCGGACTTGGAGAGCGCTCAAAACGTTGTAGAACGCCCCTCTGAATAATGGGGCGTGGTTTTGGCTTAACTGTGTTGGGAAAAAGAATGACGCGAGCTGCGCATCATCGGGTCAGTCAGTGAAACTGAAATTATAGTCTTTTTGAAGACTATAATTTCCTCCTCATATTGCACAATATGTGTGTCTCCACACACCTAAGCTATTGATGGATTCAAGACAATGTATTTTTTTTATTGATCTCAGATGCTCAGTTTGTCAGTGTCAAAGTAGCCTGTCATTTTGATCATTTATGAGGTATTAAAAAAGATTCTGCTAAAGTCTCCAGTCATCTAAAATTATGTAGAATGTGTATTATGTACGAAATGCATTTATAAAAAGCCACATTTTTCCCGGACCCTAGGCTACAAAAAATGTGTGCAACTACTGCAATTGCCTCTAATCTAAATATTTACAAAATAAAAATAAAAAGTAACACAATAAAATAACAATAATGAGGCTATATACAGGGGGTACCGGCACCGAGTCAATGTGTGGGGGTACAGGTTAGTTGAGGTAATTTGTACATGTAGGTAGGGGTAAAGTGACTATGCATAGATAATAAATAGCGAGTAGCAGCAGTGTAAAAACAAAGGAGGGCTTGGGGGTAGAAGCTGTTAAGGAGCCTTTTGGACCTAGACTTAGCGCTCCGGTGCTGCTTGCCGTGCGGTAGCAGAGAGAACAGTCTATTTTTTGGTCCTTCCTCTTACACCGCCTAGTATATAGGTCCTGGATGGCAGGAAGCGTGGCCCCAGTGATGTACTGGGCCGTACGCACTATCCTCTGTAGCGCCTTACGGTCGGATGTCAAGCAGTTGCCATTCCAGGCGGTGATGCAACCGGTCAGGATGCTCTCGATGGTGCAGCTGTCGAACTTTTTTAGGATCTGGGGACCCATGACAAATCTTTTCAGTCTCCCGAGGGGGAAAAGGCATTGTCGTGCCCTCTCCACGACTTTCTTGGTGTGTTTGGACCATAGTTTATTAGTTTGTTGGTGATGTGGACACCAATGAACTTGAAACTCTGGACCCGCTCCGCTACAGCCCCGTCGATGTGAATGGGGGCGTGTTGGTCCCTCCTTTTCCTGTAGTCCACGATCATCTCCTTTGTCTTGCTCACATTGAGGGAGGGGGTTGTTGTCTTGGCACCACACTGCCAGGTCTCTGACCTCCTCCCTATAGCCTGTCTCATCGTTGTCGGTGATCAGGTCTACCACCATTGTGTCGTAAGCAAACTTAATGATGGTGTTGGAGTCGTGCTTGGCCACGCAGTCGTGGGTGCACAGGGAGTGCAAGAGGGGGCTGTATGATCTAGGGGTTCCGTGTTTTTTGGTTGGGGGGGGGGGGGGGGGGGGTTAAAGCCTATCAGTCTAATCGGGAGTAGGGCCTATAGCCTAAAATAGAACATCATGCATTCAAGTGTTTGAACTGCAGGAACTTCTAACCTGGATGCATGGGATTTGTCAGATATAAAGTCGGATGGTTTCGTTGCATCCAATAGCAGTGTACGCGATAAGGTAACACAAGGAGCCGCTTGTAGATTTACAGCTCTAATGCACATCCACCTCCGACACAGCCAAATCAACCACTATGCAGGTGTCGACCAACGCTAATCTGATTGAATCAAGCCCAAGAACGTTCAGTTTGAGTTTTTTCCTCTGTTTGCATGGATTTTGTCCATAGATCCTGTTGCGTTATTCACTCAGAATCAGTCAGTTGCCATACCCACTCATTACCTTGGGCCCCTAGGGGCTGTGTGTGTGTAACGTTTCACATTTCACATTAATAAACATGTTTCTATATTTCATCCAATTATTTGAATTACTTTTAATTGTAGGTCAACCATTCTTCACTTTTGATGACAAAAATATGTGGCTCACAAGATAAAGATACGGTGGAACAGGAAAACGGACAGGGATTTGTCTACCCTAAATGTACGGGAAGAGGGGAAGAGATCCTCCGGCTGTTAGCTCGGCTGCAAAAAAAAAGGATAACCTGCTTTCTAAGTATGCCGACCTTGCTGTAACCCACACAAACTGAATCTCAGTTTTAAATGCCCCAATATCAAAGATGTCGATGAGTCGGGTGGCGTTGATCTGTCCCAATCCGATGGACAGATGTTAAGCTCAACTCCGTGGCCCAAGGGAGACTGGACACTTAGGCATAGGAGATTGGGGAGACAGTCTGGCCACCCTTCATCTATCCGAGAAGATCCGATCAACTATCAAATAGCTTTGCCCAGCTTGAGACGGACCTACCAGCCACGGGAGTCAGCACTGATCCTGGTGTATACCAACAGCCGGCAGCCGCCCAATGGCAACCCCCCCCCCCACCGCAGTTCACTTCCCCATCGGAGTCCATCACAACCACTATCATTGTGGACAGCTCGATGGTAAGAGAGTTTGGCCTGCCTACGATCTGTGGACCGACCAAGGTCCACTGTCACCCAGGGGCATGTGTCCATGAGGGTGACTTAAAAGCATATGTACCCAGTAGTTCCCTCAGGCACTGGCCTTTTAACTATCCCAAAGCCTAGGACCAATAGGCAGCCTTTAGTTATGACCCCAGGCTCTGGAATAGCCTGTCAGAGTACCTGAGGGGGGCCAAAACTGTGGACATGAGATCTTACATCATTTCAGCTGTTTTTTAGTCATTCAATGTGTAATTATTTTAATTAGAAAGGTCAGTTAAGAACAAATTGTTATTTACAATGACGGCCTACCCCTGGCCAATTGTGCACCACCCTATGGGACTCCCAATCACAGCCTGGATTCAAACCAGGGACTGTAGTGACACCTCTTGCACTGAGATGCAGTGCCTTAGACCACTGCGGAGAAGCTTGTTTTTTCCAGTAAAGCGTACTCTGTTTCAGTCCATGTCTGAAATGTGCTGTATAAATACAGCTCGATTTGATAATCACATATCTGAACACGTGGCCAATAAAATGTGATAATCACATATCTGAATACGTGACCAATAAAATTTGATTTGACGTAGAACCTAAATGTTACCCCATAACATATTGTTCCCCAGCTTTTGCAATGCCAGGATTGTGGGTTTGATTACCAGGACCACCCATACTTAAATGTATGCATGACTAAGTCAATTTGGATAAAAGTCTGCTAAATGGCCTGTTATATAATCTTACCACAGAACTATAAAAAAGTTCTTATCCATACCATTTCTATGGCCGTTAGAGGCTGTCAACCGATGATTAAAGCAGTGGCATGAATGCTTGCACTAAATTGGAGCAAATGTGCAAGTAGACAGAAAAACTTAAACAAAAAAAAGTAAGTAGGATAAGAAAATATTTTTTCAATTGGGATTGGTGAACCCCAGTGCACTGCACAGTTCACGCTTATCTGTTGTGGAAAGAATTAATGGATGATCCATGTTATACTGAGAAAAAACCCAGACGACTCAAAACTATCAACAGCACATTTATTTAAACAAGTAAATCCAAAGTGTGTCTAGGACGAGCTGGAGGCAGCCACTGCAGCACGCTTAGGCTTTGGGGTGGTCCCTTCCCGGAACCCGTTCCTGAAAAGGTGGGGAAAGAAAACAAGACATCTGTACATTATGTAGAAGACTTGAATTGTAACCTTACGGATCACCTAAGGTAATAAGCAACATTTCTTTCAGTCACCAAGGTGGTCTTCACAGTTTGTGGTGTTATTTGTGGAAGTCTGTTGGATGCATATGCTAGTGCTGATCCAACTACGTAACAGATGGCCATAAACAGATGTAGCAGAATACATAGTTCTACATGGTTTTCAGAACTCTTCTCAGGGACCCCTAGGTCACAACTGATGGGGTAGTGAAGCTTGCTTTAGTAAAGATCTTAAAAATAAATCACTGTGATGTCATCAGTTCAGACATTTATTTTGTGACGTCATTGGCAAGCTCATTTCTGCTAGCATTATTTCAAAGCAACAGTTGTAACAGAGCAAACAGGCAGATTTCAGTGGCTTATTGGCCACAATCACAAATAACAGAGCACCAACAACCACAATTTAACTCACATTGTAGAATGACCTGCATGTCTTTAGCATTTGATTAACTTCTTGTGGGCAGGGGGCAGCATGTTCACTTTCGGATAAATAGCATGCCACAATTCAACTGCCTGCTACTCACCCCCTTAATATAAGATATGCATATTATTAGTAGATTTGGATAGAAAACACTGAAGTTTCTGTTTGAATCATGTCTGAGAATAACAGAACTTATGTAGCAGGCAAAACCCTGAGGACAAACCATTCAAAAAATTTATTTTTTGATGGCACTGTCTTTTCAATGAGTTTTCTTAGAGACACCAGATTTCTAATGGACTTGCTTGCAGTTCCTACCGCTTCCACTGGATGTCACCAGTCCTTGGAAATCGGTTGAGGTTATTCCTTTGTGTAATGAAGAAGTAGGGCTATGTAAATGAGGGTCACATGAAGTAAATTTTTTGAGAGAGGCACGTTAACGAAAAAAGTTGCATCAGTTTGTTTACTTTTTGTATTGAAAACAGATCATCCCGTCTTCAAATTGATCGATTATTAACGTTTAAAAATACCTAACGTTGTATTACAAAAGTAGTTTGAAATGTTTTGGTAAAGTTTACATGTAACTTTTGATATATTTTGTAGTGAAGTGGCAAAAGTTGGAAGCTGTGTTTTTCTGGATGAAACGGTCCTAATAAATTGACATTTTGGATATATATCGACGGAATTAATCGAACAAAAGGACCATTTGTGATGTTTATGGGACATATTGGAGTGCCAACAAAAGAATTTCGTCAAAGGTAAGGCATGATTTATATTTTATTTCTGCGTTTTGTGTCGTGCTTGCAGTGTTGAAATATGCTTCCCTCTTTGTTTACTGTTGTGCTATCATCAGATAATAGCACCTTATGCTTTCGCCGAAAAGCCCTTTTGAAATCTGACATGTTGGCTGGATTCACAACGAGTGTAGCTTTAATTTGGTATCTTACATGTGTGATTTAATGAAAGTTAGATTTTTATATCATTTTATTTGAATATGGCGCGCTGTATTTTCCCTGGCTATTGGCCAGGTGGGACGATTGCGTCCCACCTACCCCAGAGAGGTTAACTAAGGCCCCTGAGAGCCAGTCCTGCAGGTTTTCATTTCTCCACGGAGGGTCGAGTGTCTGCTGGTTCTCTCTCCACCCTAACTAATTAATCATCCAAGGTCACCAATTAGTAAAGGAACTCCCCTCAAAAAAAACCCTGCAGACACTGCCCTCCGTGGAATGAGTTTGACACCCCTGCACTAATGTTAACGATTGGCTGGAGTCCACACAAACCAGGGTCGCGGTCATTAGACAGGAATCAGGAGAAAACGCTTTGAAAGGGGAATTATCATCCTACTTGAACTTGTCCAATAAGAATGCCATTTCCAGATCCAAACATTTTACCATGTGCCCTACTGAATGACCTTGGTTTTCCAGGCAATGAAGAAAAAGGAAAATAATTTCAGTAGTACTGTCTACCGCTGGCTTTACACGAGTGCTCTGTTGATGTGCTCACCTGAATCTGCGGTAGACGACTCGCAGGTGTCTCAGGCGGCCGGACCCAGTGGTGTTCCTCCTCTTGGCCTTAGCGCTCCAGTTGTCTACAGAAAGAACAGTCAATACACAAGTTGTCACAAAGCGGGATCAAAGGTTTGAGGCAAACGTTCCCAAATATCCTCACTCCTGTCAACAGACGTGGGAGCACACATTATGGAAAGATCTGTCAACCAATGTGCATACTTGGAGAGGCTGGGGTCTCGTCTCAGTCACAAAGTAAGAATCACTGAAATTCATATGTTCAGACATTTGTATTGAAAACATCATTGACAAGACACTGGGCCGTAAACATTAATTGTGTCATGCTGCACTGTGTCAAATATTCTAACAAGTCAACAAGGCAAGCAGTAAAATACAATGCAGTAACAACCCTCATTATTCAAAAAGTTGAGACAGAATGCCCACAGGTCTGACATCTTGGTTACAATATAGCAGTTTTTACAATAAATCAATTGATCGTTCAAGTAATGGCACTTACACCGTCTCTTGCGTTTCTCGGGATACCCACACTTCCCGCAGGACGACTTCTGCAGGTGGTAAGCCTTGGAGCCACAGCGACGGCACAGAGCGTGCGTCTTATTACGCCGCTTTCCGAAGGAAGATGTACCCTTCGTCTGAAACACACAAGGTCCATAAGTTAACCAAATAGATCTTTGTCATCCAGTGAGCATGAATGGAGAAGTCGGGATCATGTCTCAGCCAACAAGTAAGAATCACTGAAATTCATATGTTCAGACATTTGTATTTAAAACATCATTGACAAGACTGCCGACTGTATGCTAAGGTAATCAAGCTGGACTACGAACGTTTCTAGTCAAATTCCTGGCAACTTAGTTCAATGTTTGCTTGAGGCAAGGCAGCTAACGTTAGCAATGCTTTCTTTGCTAGAAAGTTGACGTTAGCCATGTTGACTACCGGTAGATAGGCATTGAGCTAGCTAGATATATACACGTTCACATTTATTTAAGTAGCGAGAATAACGCATAGTAAATTCTCCACACCCGAAATAAAGTGTGCTTTAGTTGAAAGAGCACATTACTTTGCCGGTAGCAAGCTAACTAGCTGAATAGGCAAGATAGCTAGCAAGCTTTTAGGCAAGCAAACATTCAAGGTTTTTATACACCATCTAACGTTGCATCAAAAACAATATCGATGAGAAACCATTACTTGTGATTAAAAGTCGTAAATCACAACAATTTATGGTAAAATAAACAGATACAGAAATAGATGTTGTACGATACATCTATGACTATTTTTCCACTCACCATTTTCTTCCTATGGGTGGGTGAAAAGAGACCGGAAAAGCGCTCGGTGTTGCATTAAATCCCAACCGAGGTTGTTCCGGTGTAACAGTAAAAAAAAAATGTTTTATTTTTATTTCACCTTTATTTAACCAGGTAGGCAAGTTGAGAACAAGTTCTCCTTTACAATTGCGACCTGGCTAAGATAAAGCAAAGCAGTTCGACACATAAAACAACACAGAGTTACACATGGAGTAAAACAAACATACAGTCAATAATACAGTAGAAAAATAAGTCTATATGCAAGTGAGGTGAGATAAGGGAGGTGAAGGCAAAAAAAAAGGCCATGGTGGCGAAGTACGTAAATACAATATAGCAAGTAAAACATTGGAATGGTTGATTTGCAGTGGAAGAATGTGCAAAGTAGAGATAGAAATAATGAGGTGCAAAGGAGCAAAATAAATAAATAAATACAGTAGGGGAAGTGGTAGTTGTTTGGGCTAAATTATAGATGGGCTATGTACAGGTGCAGTAATCTGTGAGCTGCTCTGACAGCTGGTGCTTAAAGCTAGTGAGGGAGATAAGTGTTTCCAGTTTCAGAGATTTTTGTAGTTCGTTCCAGTCATTGGCAGCAGAGAACTGGAAGGAGAGGAAGCCAAAGGAGGAATTGGCTTTGGGGGTGACCAGAGAGATATACCTGCTGGAGCGCGTGCTACAGGTGGGTGCTGCTATGGTGACCAGCGAGCTGAGATAAGGAGGGACTTTACCTAGCAGGGTCTTGTAGATGACCTGGAGCCAGTGGGTTTGGCGACGAGTATGAAGCGAGGGCCAGCCAACGAGAGCGTACAGGTCGCAGTGGTGGGTAGTATATGGGGCTTTGGTGACAAAACGGATGGCACTGTGATAGACTGCATCCAATTTATTGAGTAGGGTATTGGAGGCTATTTTGTAAATGAGCCCCCTTAATTAGGACAAGCGTTTATTTCAACAAATAGCCGACAGAGTACTAAGGATGTAAACATTGATTTTAATACACTACTCATGGCAAATCCGATCAATTTGTTTTGTTGTTCATGTCAGGTACGGGCCATGTTTGAATACTTTAAAATGCATACTTCCTTCTTCACTGTTACACACATCCAATCATGTTGAATCAGTGATTACTCCAAGGAAGGGAAGAGGAAGAGGGAAGGATATAATTTTAAAAGTATTCTATCTGGGCCACTTCTATAGCTTGCTTCTGAAATGGATATGAATTCACAGATTTCTTCCTTAGCCTATCAAGATAAGGAGTCCACAACGTTCATCAATACAGAAGTCCTGCTTTGAAAGACTACACAAGTGGAGTAGCATACAACACAAATAATCAATTTCAATCTGTCAATCAATGTCATATTGTGATCATCATAGGTTATATAAAAGTTAAATTAAAACATTTAAAATAAATATTAATAACTGATGTGTTTGCAACGTCAATTGCTTTTGAGTGTAATGTTTTTTTTTGCCACCAGATGTTGCCATTCAGCTGCTGGTGGCTAGGAGGGACAATGATCTAAAGCAGCTTCATCTCCTGTATGCTTTCCCTCATCTGAAACCAATTTAACTGTAAAGTTTAAGTGCATTCCTGCTGGGTATCCGCCATATTGCTATTCACAGATTTGTAAAGCGGAAGGAGAGAGGAAAATGACAGGGATCCACTCTGGATAAATGGACATGGACTCACTGAATGAGCATGTGATGTGAACTGACTAAAAATTGAGTTTATGTTGTGCATTTAGTTTTTCAATGGCAAAAACAGAATTATGTATATTTCTAACGTGTATATTGGGACATTATGCTCCCGAGAATTGTATAAACATTGCTGTCTGTCTCTCTGACATTAAAAACAATGTTTTAATATTCAAATTCGATCTCCAGCTGTCCCATAGTAATGAACGTACCGAGAGTCGGGACAAGACCAGTGATGCCAATTTAGCAATTTTGTTGCTAGATTTAGCAACTTTTCAGAGTACCCTGGCAAAAAAAAATTCAAACAGCACCTAGCAACAAATTTACCTACTTTAAAAAATATATTTTGAACTTTTAGCAACTTTTGAAAAGTGACTCAAACAAAATGCATTTCCCCTCTAAATGACACAAAAACGATTTTTCTCTGTCACACACTCAGTCACAACACACGTGCCTGGCTGCAAAAGTGCATTGTGAGTGAAGTCAGCAGCAGGCGCTCAGCTCTTTCACAGGCAGCAGCCGGCCAGCAGCAATTTCAGCAAATTGCTAATCATTGTTGGCTGACTGTAGTATGCGTTCCACGAGAAAAACCAATGAATATAGTTGGTCACAAATGTTTGATCTTGAACAGAACTTACAACATCAATCAACATGTCTCAATCAAAATTGTACAGTAAAGTACAGAAAAGAGTAGGAGTCTGTACCTGAATTTAAAGGGTGGCTGAAGCCAGTAATTGGGGATGATTGACGGGCATACTGTGCGTACTGCAAATCAGATATCCTTGCAAAAATGTATGACATCAAAAAAACATTGTTTTTACAGCAAAGCATATAAATAAATCAAAACTGTACAACCCCACAACGCAGTCTACATTACCACAGTTGGTTAAGAAAGTGGATAACTGCAAAAGAGCAGAAGCTACTATGCCAATGGCCATTGCGGAGCATTGTTCGCTGCTAGCATGCGACCATTTAGGTATGGCTTGTATAGCTGCCTTTTCAGATTCTGTGGCAGCAACAAACTTCCAAATGCACCGCACCAAGTGCACAGAAATGATTAGGGGAGTACTGGCTCTTTATATTCTCAAAAGAGTAACATTAGATGTGGGGGATGAGAAGTTCAGTCTCCTTTTGGATGAGTCCACTGATGTCAGTGTCTCGAAATACCTGGGTGTGGTGATTCGGTATTTCAGTGCTAAAAAAAGAACCGTTGTGTCCACATTTCTCGGGCTGGTTGAATTGGAGGGGGGCGATGCCAGATCAATAGCAAAGGCGGTAGTTGAGTTTCTTGAGAAGTGCACTGATAATGCGTCTGTAATGACTGAGGTGCACAACAGGGTGCACAAGATTTTAAAGGAAGAATGTGCATTGCCCAATTTGGTACTCATCCGCTGTGTGTGCCATTCTTTACAATTGGCTGTCAGTGCAGCATCCAAAGAAACCATCCCTAGGAGTGTTGAGTACTTAATCAGGGAAACCTACAAATGGTTTTTTCGATTTCCCCAAAACGGCGCGAGGCGTACAAAGCAGTGTATGCCACCATTAATTGTGGCCAGAAACCCCTGCAGAACACCAAAGTGTGTGCCACACGTTGGCTATCGATTGAGCCTGCGGTAAGTCGTATATTGAGCCAGTGGGAAGAACTGCAACTCCACTTTGAGGTGACCAAGGCCAGTGAGCGTTGCTACATGGCGGATGTGCTCCACTCCATGTACAAGACCAACTATGTCTACCTGACATTCTTGAAATCAATCTTGTCCGATGTACAAGTTGCAGTGAAGTCATTTGAGGGAGAGCAAACAGATCCTGTCAAGCTTTTGGACAATCTGGTACACCTCTTAACATCAATTTGCAGCAGAGTAGTCAAACCTATGGCAAATATTGATGTCCTGAAGGATGCCATTGATGGACATCTCAGTCCATCACCATACCTTGGGTACCTTTTCGAGAGCACGGTGTACCAACTCAGTCTTGCGCCAGAGGACAAAAAGGTAATTCGGAGACAGTGCATCAACTACATTGTTGCTTTAAGCAAGGAGCTGCAAGCAAGGCTCCCAGACAACCTTGAAGCCTTGCGAAACATGGCCTTGTTCAGTGTTAAGGAAACGCTAAAGCACAATAAAGGCACCACTGAAATTATTAAAGTAGCTGAGCTACTGGGGTACCAGCCACAAACAATTGATCAAATTGTTTCCCAATGGAGAAACATCCATCTGTTTAGGTGGGACTCAACTGAAAATACAGTCGAGTTTTGGAGTGAAGTCAATAACTACACGGACTCTTCCGGGTCAAATCCTTATGAAGAACTGTGCAAAGCTACACTGAACGGCTGTTCAGCCAAATGAGTGTGGTCAAGTCAAAGTTAAGAAATAAAATGTCATTGCACACTCTCAACTCCATACTCCTGGTGCGGTATGGACTGAAGCTGGCTGGTGATACCTGTTACCAGCATAAACTACCAAGTGAAGTTCTGCAGCAGTTTGGCACCACAGCAGCAAACAGCTTTAAGGCCACTCCATCCTCTACTGCTGGTTCCAGCTCCGTGACAATGCAGTTGGACAGTGAAGATGAAGAGGATTTCCTTGCCATTCTATAATTCATCATATGTACAGTACGTATGCAAGGAGTGGACTTTCTGGAACTGGCGGAGGAGACACACAGCTGATGGTGGCAGTGTGCACTGCAGTGTGTGCGAGAACAGTGGCAATATCTGGAGGAAACCATTGAGCAGCTAGCCAGCCAAGCTGCACAACAACCTGGAGAGAGCTGGAGAGAGATGCCTAGCGCACACATCATTATTTGAGTTAAGTTGCTTGTTCAATAAGATAGCATATATACCTTGAACCTATAATTGTTGATCAGTTAGGTAGCATGTTAACTAACTACCAATACACTGCTTAAAACTATATTTGTTCAGAATGTGTAGGTTTACTAGTTAAAAAGAAAATAAATAAAATGTAATTGTTCAATAATGTGTAATTGTTCAATAATTCTATGTGTTGTGTTTAAAAAACAAAAATAGGTGATCATATAAAATGTGTCGTGTTTATATTACTTTCACAGATAAAAATATATGATAATAAACAAACAAATCTAAACTAACAAATGTCAAATCATATTTTTCGCAGAGATGGCCAGTCAATTTGAGTAACGTTATTGTGTATTCTACGTAATGACACAGTTTTACGTTATTACGTAATGATGTCATCGCGCAATGACATCACAACGTCATTTAGCAACTTTTAGCAACAAATCGACCTGCCTCTAGCAACTTCCCCTGAAAATGAGTTGGCAACACTGGACGAGTGTCACGCCCTGACCTTAGAGAGCCTGTTTATTCTCTATTTTGGTTAGGTCAGGGTGTGACTAGGGTGGGTACTCTAGTTTTTTGTATTTCTATGTTGGCCTGGTATGGTTCCCAATCAGAGGCAGCTGTCTATCGTTGTCTCTGATTGGGGATCATATTTAGGCAGACTTTTTCCACCTGTTGTGTGTGGGATCTTGATTTTGTATTGTTGCTTTTTAGCCCTACAAAGCTGTACGTTTCGTTTGTTACTGTTTCTTGTTTTGTGCCGGTTATCATTAATAAAAAATTATTAACCTACCCCACGCTGCATCTTGGTCCGACCTTTCTTCCAACAACGATCGTTATAACGAGACAGGCAGGCAGTGTTTCTCAGCCAGTCAAAATCATGAATCATTTTTATGAATATACAGTGTGTTCGGAAAGTATTCAGATCCCTTGACTTTTTCCACATTTAGTTACGTTACAGGCTTATTCTAAAATTAAGTGAATCTTTTTTTCCCCTCATCAACCTACACACAATACCCCATAATGACAAAGCAAAAACAGCTTTTTAGAAATGTATGCAAATTTATAAAAAATAATAAACAGAAATACCTTATTTACATAAGTACTCAGACCCTTTGCTATGAGACTCGAAACTGAGCTCAGGTGCACACTGTTTCCATTGATCATGCTTGAGATGTTTCTACAACTTGATTGGAGTCCACCTGTGGTGAATTCAATTAATTGGACATGATTTGGAAAGGCACACACCTGTCTATAT
Source organism: Salvelinus namaycush (assembly GCF_016432855.1). Classification (NCBI taxonomy): domain Eukaryota; kingdom Metazoa; phylum Chordata; class Actinopteri; order Salmoniformes; family Salmonidae; genus Salvelinus; species Salvelinus namaycush. Next base: position 9,274,456 of record NC_052337.1, read on the forward strand.
AAGGTCCCACAGTTGACAATGCATGTCAGAGCAAAAACCAAGCCATGAGGTCATAGGAATTGTCCATAGAGCGCAGAGACAGGATTGTGTCGAGGCACAGATCTGGGGAAGGGTACCAAAAAATGTCTGCAACATTGAAGGTCCCCAAGAACACAGTGGCCTCCATCATTCTTAAGTGGAAGAAGTTTGGAACCACCAAGATTCTTCCTAGAGCTGGCCACCCGGCCAAACTGAGCAATCGGGGGAGAAGGGCCTTGGTCAGGGAGGTGACCAAGAACCCGATGGTCACTCTAACAGAAACTCCTGAGCTCTCTAGAGATGAGAGAACATTCTAGAACGACAACCATCTCTGCTGCACTCCACCAGTCAGGCCTTTATGGTAGAGTGGCCAGACAGAAGCCATTCCTCAGGAGAAAAACACGACAGCCCGCTTGGAGTTTGCTAAATAGCACCTTAAAGACTCTCAGACCATGAGAAACAAGATTCTCTGGTCTGATGAAACCAAGATTGAACTCTCTGGCCTGAATGCCAAACGTCACGCCTGGAGGAATCCTGGCACCATACCTACGGTGAAGCATGGTGGTGGCAGCATCATGCTGCAGGGATGTTTTTCAGTGGCAGGGACTGGGAGACTAGTCAGGATCAAGGGAAATATGAATGGAGAAATGTACACAGAGATCCTTAATTAAAATCTGCTCCAGAGTGCTCAGGACCTCAGACTGGGGCGAAGATTCACCTTCCAACAGGACAATGACTGTTAGCACACAGCCAAGACAACGTAGCAGTGGCTTCGGGACGAGTCTCTGAATGTCCTTGAGTGGCCCAGCAAGAGCCCGGACTTGAACCTGATCGAACAGCTCTGGAGAGACCTGAATCGCGCCTCATTAGCTCATTGTTATGGATGTATCCAAATAAATTTCACTAGAAAACAGCTTAAACTAATGCAAAGGCAGCTACTTTGCTGTTATTCTGGCTGTAAGTTAGCCGTAGTTGGCTAGCTAGCAAGCAAGTATGACAATGGAACATTTAGAATGAACGACTGGGTTGCGTCCATAGATACAGTGCAAAAAGACTGAATGTCTCTAACAACCAAACCAATAGAACAAACAACCAGCCGGCTTGGGTAGCAACCCTAGGTTTGTGTCAGTACTATATCTTGTGGAAGGATAAAATAGTATGAATAAATGAATCAAGATTTAAAAAAATATAGAAATCACATGTTGGTAACCCGTTGTATAAGAGCGATAATGCAGTCGAAGACAGTGTTTGGAGGATATATTTGCACGGTTAGCCGGCCTTGGACTTCGTGTTGGGCCTAACAACACCAGTGTCAATATATCCTCCAAACACCGGTTTCTCGGGCATTATCACCTCAATCATTTTTATCAGTAAAAAAAGGTATTTTGAGTGGTATAGTTGATGACAGTAATTATTGTTGTATTTTCGCACAAAACTCAGATTAGATGTATCGGGGTTAGTGCACCTACAACAAATACTATGGTATTTTATATTGTTTTTAGACACATTCACATAGTGATATAAAATGTAACTTCTTCCTATAAAGTATCCCAGTACAACCAAGTTAATAACTTTGAAAAATATAAAAAGTCAAATTCATTCCTTTGAATGATAATTATTAAAAAATATATATTTGGTCAAATTAAAATATTTTGTTTGGGGCCTCCCGAGTGGCACAGGGGTCTAAGGCACTGCATCGCAGTGTTGCGGTGTCACTACAGCCTGGGGTTTGATCCTGTGTCACTACCTGCCGTGTCATTACTGGCCGTGATCGGGAGTCCTATAGGATGTCGCAAAATTCGCCCAGTGTCGTCTGGGGAGGGTTTGGCCGGGGGGGGCTTCACTTGGCTCATCGCGCTCTAGCGACTCCTTGTGGTGGGCCGGGCGCCTGCAGGCTGATTTCGATCATCAGTTGAACAGTTTCCTCCGACACATTGGTGCAGCTGGCTTCTGGGTTAAGCGAGCGCGTGTTAAGAAGTGCGGTTTGGCGTGTCATGTTTCGGAGGATGCATGACTTGACTTTCTCCTCTCCCGAGCCCGTTGGGGAGTAGCACCGATGATACGAGATGGTAATCACGTAATTGGGGAGAAAAAGTTGGTAAAAAAAAGATAATAATAATAATTTGTTTATCAATTTTTTGTTTTCATCCAAATATTTGTTTCAAATAATTGTTTTGTTTTATTACCCCGTATTTTTAGGATCAAAGACTGTTACATTTAACCACACCTACTGGGTTAATTGTAACATTTCACCTCTGACACTTTTGGTTTGAATTGTGAACGACTGGCATGTCCCAGAAACGTAGTTACAGTGAGTAATGGTAGCTGAGATATGTATGTTGTTTGAATACAATTTTTTTTAGAGTTTGATTAAAAACATGCTTTTTTGTCATTAAGGAGGCTATAGTCATTCTATAAGCTTTTTAAATGTTTTTTGTTTGTTTTATAAAATATAGACATTTGGAAATTAGAATGTCATTCCTTGTCAAAAGCCAGATTTTCCCTTTGTAAGGTCAATAGGATCTATTAGACATGTAGGTGAAGACGGGTTTTTACTGGGCACTGATTTACTTGTGTGCCCATAGTTCCCAGTAAACACCCGTCTTCACCTATACCAATCCCCATTAGCTGTTGCAAAAGCAACAGCTACTCTTCCTGGGGTCCACACAAAGCAGGAAGCATGGCATAATACAGAACATTAGTAGACAAGAACAGCTCAAGGACAGAACTACATACATTTTTTAAAAAGGCACATATTATACTGTACGCTTTCTTGAATTTGTTTTGGATTTGGGGACTGTGAAAAGACCCTTGGTGGTATGTCTGGTGGGGAAAGTGTGTGTCAGAGCTGTGTGTAAGTTGACTATGCAAACAATTTTGAATTTAACACATTAATGTTTCTTATAAAAAGAAGAAGTGATGCAATCAGTCTCTCCTCAACTCTTAGCCAAGAGAGGCTGATTACAATGAAGAGCAAGACGTGCCGCTCTGTTCTGGGCTTAACTAGGTCTTTCCTTGCAGCACTGGACCACATGGCTAGACAATAATCAAGATTAGACAAAACTAGAGCCTGCAGAACTTGTTTTTTGGAATGTGGTGTCATCTCTTTATTACGGACAGACCTGTCCCCATCTTTACAACCATTGAATCTACATGTTTTGATCATGACAGTTTACAATCTAAGGTAGGCCAAGTAATTAAGTCTCCTCAACTTGTTCAAATCAAATCAAATTTCAAATCAAATGTATTTATAAAGCCCTTCTTACATCAGCTGATATCTCAAAGTGCTGTACAGAAACCCAGCCTAAAACCCCAAACAGCAAGCAATGCAGGTGTAGAAGCACGGTGGCTAGGAAAAACTCCCTAGAAAGGCCAGAATCTAGGAAGAAACCTAGAGAGGAACCAGGCTATGAGGGGTGGCCAGTCCTCTTCTGGCTGTGCCGGGTGGAGATTATAACAGAACATGGCCAAGATGTTCAAATGTTCATAGATGACCAGCAGGGTCAAATAATAATCACAGTGGTTGTCGAGGGTGCAACAGGTCAGCACCTCAGGAGTAAATGTCAGTTGGCTTTTCATAGCCGATCATTCAGAGTACCTCTACCGCTCCTGCTGTCTCTAGAGAGTTAAAAACAGCAGGTCTGGGACAGGTAGCACGTCCGGTGAACAGGTCAGGGTTCCATAGCCGCAGGCAAAACAGCTGAAACTTGAGCAGCAGCACGGCCAGGTGGACTGGGGACAGCAAGGAGTCATCATGCCAGGTAGTCCTGAGGCATGGTCCTAGGGCTCAGGTCCTCCGAGAGAGAGAAAGAAAGAGAGAAAGAGAGAGAGAGAGAATTAGAGAGAGCATAGTTAAATTCACACAGGACACCGGATAAGACAGGAGAAATACTCCAGAAATAACAGACTGACCCTAGCCCCCCGACACAAACTATTGCAGAATAAATACTGGAGGCTGAGACAGGAGGGGTCGGGAGACACTGTGGCCCCATCCGACAATACCCCTGGACAGGGCCAAACAGGCAGGATATAACCCCACCCACTTTGCCAAAGCACAGCCCCACACCACTAGAGGGATATCTTCAACCACCAACTTACCATCCTGAGACAAGGCCGAGTATAGCCCACAAAGATCTCCGCCACGGCACAACCCAAAGGGGGCGCCAACCCAGACAGGAAGATCACGTCAGTGACTCAACCCACTCAAGTGACGCACCCCTCCTAGGGACGGCATGGAAGAGCACCAGTAAGCCAGTGACTCAGCCCCTGTAATAGGGTTAGAGGCAGAGAATCCCAGTGGAGAGAGGGGAACCGGCCAGGCAGAGACAGCAAGGGTGGTTCGTTGCTCCAGTGCCTTTCCATTCACCTTGAGACCGAGTCTGCGTCTCTCACATGGGTAGGCAGACCATTCCATAAGAATGGAGTTCTATAGGAGAAAGCCCTGCCTCCAGCTGTTTGCTTAGAAATTCTAGGGACAGTTAGGAGGCCTGGGTCTTGTGACCGTAGCGTACATGTAGGTATGTACGGCAGGACCAAATCGGAAAGATAGGTAGGAGCAAGCCCATGTAATGCTTTGTAGGTTAGCAGTAAAACCTTGAAAGCAGCCCTTTCCTTAACAGGAAGCCAGTGTAGAGAGGCTAGCACTGGAGTAATATGATCAAATTTTTTGGTTCTAGTCAGGATTCTAGCAGCCGTGTTTAGTACTAACTGAAGTTTATTTAGTGCTTTATCCGGGTAGACGGAAAGTAGAGCATTGCAGTAGTCTAACCTAGAAGTGACAAAAGCATGGATACATTTTTCTGCATCATTTTTGGACAGAAAGTTTCAAATTTTTGCAATGTTACGTAGATGGAAAAAAGCTGTCCTTGAAACATTCTTGATATGTTCATCAAAAGCGAGATCAGGGTCCAGAGTAACGCCGAGGTCCTTCACAGTTTTATTTGAGACGACAGTACAACCATCAAGATTAATTGTCAGATTCAACAGAATATCTCTTTGTTTCTTGGGACCTAGAACAAGCATCTCTGTTTTGTCCGAATTTAAAAGTAGAACATTTGCAGCCATCCACTTCCTTAAAACCACACCATTCATTACCAGATTCAGCTGAGGTCTAGAACTTAGGGAATGATTTCTACTAAATACAATGCTCTTAGTTTTAGAGATGTTCAGGACCAGTTTATTACTGGCCACCCATTCCAAAACAGACTGCCACTCTTTGGTAAGGGTTTCAGTGACTTCATTAGCTGTGGTTGCTGATGCATATATGGTTGAATTATAAGCATACATGGACACACATGCTTTGTTTAATGCCAGTGGCAGGTCATTGGTAAAAATAGAAAAGAGTAGAGGGCCTAGAGAGCTGCCCTGCGGTACACCACACTTTAAATGTTTGACATTAGAGAAGCTTCCATTAAAGAAGACCCTTTGATTTCTGTTAGATAGATTGCCATATTGTGGATTCAGAGCTGAGGTTGAAAAGCTATAACACATACGTTTTTTTCAACAACAGGTTACGGTCAATAATATCAAAGGCTGGACTGAAATCTAACAGTACAGCTCCCACAATCTTCCTATTATCCATTTATTTCAACCAATCATCAGTAATTTGTGTCAGTGCAGTACATGACAGGGCAGGTTACAGGGAAGATTGAAAACAACAAACTGCAGGGATCTAGACAGCCACAAACCAGAGACAATCCACGGTCCCAGTCACAATGGCTAACCGCGTCGTGGGCTGCGTTCAAGCCCTCAAGGAAACCTGCTAGCTTGATATGCAGCTAGCAAGCCCAAATAGCTCCTCAGACCCATCCTTGGTTGGCAGGATCACTGGACAGAGACTAGCAGTCCCAGCAACTGATGCCAACTGCGTCGTGAGATCCAAACTAAAAAGTTAGCTAGCTAATAAGAACTTTCCAATACACTTTCAAAACAACAAACAAACTTTTTTTAAACAACAAAACCAAGCTCTTCTTCGAGTTCAACCGTAAGTGAGTGAGAGGTCAAAGGTCTAGGAGTAGCTAATGATTGTCTGTTTGGAAATAAAGAAAGAGCAAGAGAGACAGACAGAGAGTATCAGCATCAGCATCTCTGGACCAGTCTGCTGTAATGGAAAGAAGCTGCAATTATCAGCATCACAAAACTGTGCGTTACTTCACGCCATTCTTGTTTGTCCTGATTTTGAGGAGAGCTCTTTCGTATATAGGCTAGGCTACTTCATTTTTTTCGATCATGTTGTCTTAAGTATTTAACTGAGCTAGCCCATCCTCACGGTGTATGGAAGGAACACTGGTAAATGAGACTGGAATATCTGCGTCTTTCTTTTTCCCAACGCAGTTAAGCCAAAACCAAACCCCGTTATTCAGAGGGGCGTTCTACAATGCTCCCATTGGCTAGCTAGTGTTGTCTCAGTGACCTTCCAAGGTAAGGATGGAAAGTGTAATTTAACAATTAGCTGCCTACCGTAATGCAGGCCTATTATTATCATGTTTGTGTAACCGATGTGAAATGGCTAGCTAGTTAGCTGGGTGCGCGCTAATAGCGTTTCAATTGGTGACGTCATTCGCTCTGAGACCTTGAAGTAGTTGTTCCCCTTGCTCTGCAAGGGCCGCGGCTTTTGTGAAGTGATGGGTAACGATGCTTCGTGGGAGGCAGTTGTTGATGTGTGCAGAGGGTCCCTGGTTCGAGCCCAGGTAGGGGCCAGGAGAGGGACGGAAGCTATACTGTTACATTTGGTAACATTTGCCCATGTATTTATTTTCAGAGTTTCAAAGAGTTGTAAAAATATCTGAGAACTCTGCTGAATTCCCTCAATTGAAGGTCCGCTAAATTAACCTAGGTTACTTAACGTTATTGGAAGTTGTTATATTATCATTAGTAGTCTATTATCCGGTAAAAGCATATGCTTATTATTCATAATTTCTCAAATATTTATTAGCTAATCATGGGCTCCCGAGTGGTGCAGTGGCTGCATCACATCTGGCCGTGATTGGGAGTCCCATAGGGCTGCGCACAATTGGCTATGCGTTGGCCGTCATTGTAAATAAGAATTTGTTCTTAACTGACTTGCCTGGTTAAATGAAATAAAACTAATTCAGTCGAATACGCTATGCTACAGCCATTGAATCTGTCTTTGAGCGTTAAGGGACGGTAATGGCTAGCTCGGTCCACGTTATTAATATTAATCAGTGACTGAATTTTGCGCTACGTGATATTCACTTCGAGCTCACAGCGTTGTAGAACGCCCTTCTGAATAACGGGGCGTGGTTTTTGCTTAACTGCGTTGGGCAAAAGAAAGAATTCTACCCATCTGCATTGCCTGCCATTGTCTGTCCAGCCTCTCGATTGAGCACACCTCCCACTCGAGAGGTTATCGCCCTGATCTCAAAGAAATGTCAGGCATTTTTGACGAAACATTTCATGTTTTGTGTACCATCAGCCTTGCAAAATACCAGAAGGTAGAATATTTGTATTCTACAATTTCTAACCAAATCACTTTCCGTCCGGAATCGTAGCCTATATTTATATGATTTATATAGGCCAATGAGATCAATGGTGTGACCGCAGCGAAGGATAGGTTAGTAAACATATCATAAAGACATTTGGACAATGTCCTCACGAATGCTTTCACGATAAACCTGTGTGATTGATTCTGAATGCTGCGCCGAGAGAAGGCTAATTCTGGAGTTTTGGGCACCAGCGGATGCTGCGCCGAAGAATGGGATACTCCGACCCTACGTCGGGTAGAGATTTACTCGGCAATAGGTCGCTTTGTTTTATATTCATTTGCGCATTTGGACTGGTTACACTTTTACAACAGATTCTTTATGGCAAAAACTACATTAAAAGGTAAGCGCTGTGAAATATATTCTACATGTAGCCTATAGGCCCAAGTCAAATAATTTGCCATTCATCTGAAGAGGAGGTTGCAAGACTCAATTGTAAACAATTTCATAATGTTGAAATGTAAGGGACAGCCTGATATTTTTCAATTTTGTGAAGCAAATGTCTCTGTTATTGTTATAATTGTAGGCCTAGTAATACTGTCATTATTGTAATTCAGTGTAAATGTGGGAGTAGCCTAGTGGTTGTAGTATTTGCTGCATGAAGGGGAAAATAAGCTAAATGGCTGAAAAGAACAATAGCAATCAGCCTTCCATTTTTCCAGTAGCATATTGAAACTTTTCTCATGATATTTATGTTTGATATTTTTCTGAAAATGAAGCATCACATTCATGCCATACACAGTGCTCCAGCTGTTTATGGTAGTGTACTCCCTTTTATTTGATTTTGTCTTTGATTTTCAGCTGTACTGGTCATGCATCTTCTTACATAAGGCTTAGGCTATCAGCATCAGAGTAAAAAAAAAAAAATCTATTGATGCAGTTTATTGATCAGTAATTTCACTAAATGTTGATCATTTCTACATGTTATGTCAAAGGGTTTATTGTCATATTCAATATTAGTTACTACCCTGTGGGCTTCAATGCACACATAGCCATGCACTGCTGCTGCAATGCATTCCTAAGATGTTTTGTAACACCTTTGCAACAGCAATATCTTTTCTAGACCATTTCTTATGCAATCTATTTTAGCTAGTAGCACCCATATCGAAAGATGTTATTATTAATCACGGGAAGGCATTGACTTCTGCATTATCTTCTGGGATGTTTTTCATTGTGAGACGAGCAGATGCTGAGAAGCTGAGATATTTTCATCTTCAGATAATTAACCCCCCCTCCCAAAATAAGAACAATTGTCACACTAAACCCCCTCCCCCCTCAGACAGTGCATTATGACTTTGCCTTACAACAAACATACATGTGCTGCATTCTAACTGTGCCCCCCCCCCCCCTGCCCAAAGCCCCCTCACCTGTGTGTGTGTGTCCTGCGCGGACTACTCTGATGACATCCTATGGATTCATGGCATCCTGACACTATGGCTGAGATGGCATGAATCCAGCCCCAGCAATATCTCTATCTATCTACCTATCTGCCTTCCTGCCCCGCACTCCTAGCACACCGACTGGGACAGAGGGGAATGGGCTACAGTCACAACGGACCCAGCCAGTGGGCAACAACAGCAGCCATTTTGCTACACAGTAACACTCACACACACACACAGAAAGAAAGAGAGAGAGAGAGCGGGAGAGAGAGAGAGAGTCTTGAAAATGATGTCACTGTGAGATATTCTCGCCCCCCCCCATGCTGAAACGATGACAACAAGCTAAAGTCGTTGCAACAGGTCCAACCCCTCCCAACACGTAGCCCAGCCAAACGATGCCTGAGTACATGGGTCTCAATCTCATGAGATTCTCTCATGCCCCAGGATCTCAGTAAACCATCTTTGCAATTGGCCAAATTCTGTGGGTCTGGAAAAGATAGAGACACTTAAGCTTCAATGCAAAAATGACAGTTGCAGAGAGCACTATGTTAGAATAACCAGCAGCAAAGTCCTCCATTACTCCAAGACTATTTAATATTTTTGCAGCTGTAGACAGAATTAAGTCGTGGGCTGCCATTTTGATCTTTTTAATTTTGCAGACTTTGTTTTACCCTCAATGATTTGGGTACGCCTAATATAATATTAAAATTGACAGGCTGATAATAAGACTCTTAGCTCGACGGACAGGAAGCAAAATTGATAGACTCAACAGGATGGGAGCAAGTCAGCAGTTATTCTGTTGGGAAAGAAACTGTTTGGCCTTTTTAGAGACACTGCATCCCTCTGTAGCAGTGGCTGGTGGAAGGAGCTATAGGAGGATGGGCTCATTGTAATGGCTGGAATGGAATTAATGGAACGGCATCAAACGTGGTTTGATACCGTTCCATTTATTCCATTCCAGCTATTACAATGACCCGTCCTCCTATAGCTCCTCCCACCAGCCTCTACTGCTCTACTGTAGATAATTGATGGTCTGCAGGTGTGCAGTGGCTGCACCCGCTGCATGGTTTCTTTAATTTAGGAGCATCACATAGAAGATCCAGAGCCCTTAAATCCATGTCCTGTTTTAGTGCACTCCACCCTGACTGCAACAGCCATGGGGGCGGTGTCATTGAGGTTTTTAAGTGGCTCTCTGAGAAGCCAAATGGGCCTGCAATATTGACATGCAGCCCAAAAAGCAGTGTTAATTTTATCACATAATGTGCTTACAGATGGGCTTTATGTGTAAGATTATTTGCCAGTACACTGTAGTGCTATACTGTGCTGTCCACCAGGCCTTAATGGACCAGAAACAAAGGATTAAATGCACAATGGCATGAATGCTCAAATGGTTTTATTTAGATTCATATGTTGTTGTTTTTCTTAGTGAGTTGGGTCATGCCATTACTCTACACATATGATGAATTAAATCAAACATGTCCCTTTTACGCAATACAGTTAGTCTTTGAATTAAATCATTTTGATTTCTTACGGGTTGGGATATTTGGATTTGCCTTATGCGATTTTGACAAAATCTGTTCAATCCACCCATGTTACTCAGGGAGGAGATGGAATCTGTCTAGTCTAGTAGGGGTCAGCGTCGTGGCCTGGGAGGGTACAGGTGCTATGCACCTTTCAACGTTGGTCTAAATGCCGCTTTTGTCTGTAAAGCGTTAAGTATCTTTCAGTTTGTCTGTTCTCTATGTAACCCCTTAACCATAAAAATGTGGTTCTAATTTATATAATGCGTTGTGGGTTTTTCAGATTGTGCATGAGCATAATGGGCAAAAGTACTCCTATAGGCTAACCTACAGAACTAAGATATTCTGCAGATTGGACAAAAACCCCTGAAATGGTGACTGATTAGGGGTTTTAGACCTGAAATGGTGACTGATTAGGGGTTTTAGACCTGAAATGGTGACTGATTAGGGGTTTTAGACCTGAAATGGTGACTGATTAGGGGTTTTAGACCTGAAATGGTGACTGATTAGGGGTTTTAGACCTGAAATGGTGACTGATTAGGGGTTTTAGACCTGAAATGGTGACTGATTAGGGGTTTTAGACCTGAAATGGTGACTGATTAGGGGTTTTAGACCTGAAATGGTGACTGATTAGGGGTTTTAGACCTGTGTGAGACGACTGAGTTTTGTCAACTAACCTAAGTTTGACCTGTTTAACCACAATGAATGGACCAAGTGAAGCATCTTTATTTCATGTCATAAAGAAACATAACAAATTATACACACTGTTATAAACCCAAGTGTGTTTTCTGTTCCACTGCTCTGCAGCAGAGATAGCTGAGACACTAGTGCGTCTGCATTGCATGCCATTCTCAGATGTGAGGAATCGGCGCCAAGAACCACACCAGATGCACGTTGTTATTCAGTCTGAGCTTGGACTTATTTATCCCCTTCTGATTTTTTTTTTTACTACTTTTTGGTTGTGTAAAAAAAAAAAAGATTTGACTTACAAGGCACGTTTGTACATTTATTTATTTGCCCCTCTTCATTTTAATATTCTGTAATCAATATGTGGTGACTGGGTGTTTTTATTAATTTATTACAAATGTATTACTGAGTGCCACTGTCCCTTTTACACTCTAGATGCGTCATCACTTCAACCATGCACACATTATCTAGGTTCATTCTAACCATGTTTGGTTTGATTTGGTATACTAAGCCAAATGCTGATCCGTCTGTATGGTGTGTCTGTGTGTGCATGCGTGCGTGCTTGCACAAATGTGCATTGTGTATAGGAGTGTGTGTGCGTTTGTGTACATACATGCACACATGGAAGTGTTTGTATCGGTCTGTGTGCGTGTCTATGTTTGGCTGACTGTTAGTTCTCAAGTACTTAACGCACAATAAACCCCAAATAAACTGACTAATTTTCTTAATAGTGCGCAACAGTTTAGCCGACTCAAAGGAGACGAGACAGGAAATTGGACCGGCCCTGTTAATTTCTCGGATGATGGATCTCTGAAGCCTGCCAGAAATGGGAAGAAAAGGTACATTTCCAACGTGATTGACTGACTGTACAACACCCCTGTGAGAAAAAGAAAGGAAAAAAGAGAGATAGAGAGAGAACATGCCATTTCCTGCTGATGTCCCAGCCCCCTGCATGTGTGGCCTGGGCCTTAGAAGCCTCCACTCGCAATGCATAACCAGTATAACCAACCAATCTGCTGTACTAACTAACCAGTAGAGAGACGAAGTCAGCAACACATACTTAACTCTTTTTTGCTTCTGCTTGTTTTGCATTTCTGAGGAATCCTGGTAGAGATGTTTGCAGGGGTGATGATGACACAGGAACCACTCACACTGACGTTTAACTCTAACTTACCTGTCTGCATGTTGACAGATGTTTCCGTCAGAATTTTCAGCCAGATTCACAGAGCTCCGTAATAGTCACACCCTGCCTAGCCGATATTAAGAAGAAAAAAAAACGCTCGCAAAGGTAGGCCAGTCTGAAGGCATTTTAAGTACTTTTACAAAAACCCAAGAATGCCTCTTTCTTTTTCATTGGTCTGAAAGGATTAAACTCTCATATATTTTCAGTGGTGGTTGTACTCCAGATTTGCTCTTGCATGTTGTCTGATCCCTTCACCCCCCCCTTGACCCTCAAACCCTAACGCCCATCCCCCTGAGAAGCTGGTTGGACCACGGCTGCTCCTTGTACCTCTGTGTCCCATTCAGCATCCATCTCTCAAACGCCTTTCCTCCTCAACCTGTGTGTTCGTGCGTTCTGCACAGCTCTGTGTGTATGTCATATACATAGTGGACACGTCTCTCTGTTCCCCTATCTCCTCTTCTCACATCTGCATCGTCTCTCTCTGCTACCTACCTGGATTACCTTTCCTTTTGTTTTCCTCTTATGAGAAGACAAAAATATGACACTTTCCCAGCAGGTCTCTGGCTTCAGTGCTTCGAGGACCTAATGTCACTAGGCGTGATAACACGCTGGTTATTAATAGGCCCTTTTCCATCTGGCAGAAAGCCAGTGTGTCATGGATGATCTAAAATGACAATCAGTCTTCTCTTCTAGGCTACAATACTTATTCGGGTTTCATCATTAGAGCTAAACCAAATGACGCTAAGATGCTACAGATCTCAGTCTAAATAGGAAATATGTTAGGTATGTTTTACATACGTTTTTTTTTCAATAGAAACATGCTGCTCTAGGTCACTTCAGTATCTACTCAATAACAAGCCAATCCAAAATACACTGCATCATCAGCTTGATGCAGACAACCAGCTTCATTGTTCCTTTCTCATTTTGATTTTGTCCCAGCATCTTGTTCAAATGCATTTTTCTGTCATGTTGTCCTTTTGTGTTTAACCTCACTTAATTTTATTTCAACAGCCACATCAATCATGCTTACCACATCAGTCATATTTTTCACAAACATTCTCCACCTCATCCTATCTCACTGAGATAGTATTTGCTCTACAAATTCATCCACTGGTGTTGCACATTGTGATCACTGCCATCTTGGATTCAACTGATTTACCCCTCACCCAGCGTACAAAGTTTGATACGTGACATAATTTTTTGGGCTGTAAATTGTTTTTCTAGTATGGTAGAGAAGACTTATAACTAAGATTACAACCAGGTAAAGACGACATGAAGATGTGATTGGAAAGACATTTTTTGGTTGTTATCTGGTCATATAGCCAAATTACAACCAGATAGACATTTTGATGGTTGCTAAAAAAATAACAGTACAAAATGTCATTGCAACCAGTTTTGCCCGCTGGGCAGCCACTCCCTCTTTCCTCCAGTAGGCATAATTCCATTTGTTGGGAGTGACTGTAGTGAGATACTCAACATCACCTATTTGCTATCTACTTTCAAAGATGCTCCGAATAGAAAGCACCTTCTCAATATGTATTAGAAGCCCTAAGCGTTCCACCTTTCCTGGTGCCCCTGAGGCTGAGCAGTCGGCAGGCAAGACTCCACCAGCCCAGGCTGCCAGAGAGGGCAGCCCTTTCCAAAGCTTATACATGGATCAAAAGCATTATCCATTACAAACCTTTTTAAATACACCTAGAGGGAGATTTGACTCCCTCGTGTGGCTCTCCGCCTGGCCTGACGGGGATGCACAGATTTGGGTTTGTTTCTGCAGCTGGTGATGATGATCTCAAAAGGGAGGAGAAGGTGCGAAATGTTGGTCGAATCCTTTCTGTCATCTAAAATGACGACCATGTCTTCACTTTTCTTTAGTTTACTTCTCTTTATATGTCATTGTGCTTGTCTCAAATGTCACACAATCACTACCACCATATTAAACAGATGTTTTTATATTTTTTGTTTTGTTTTATACCATTTTCCTGTATAATGTTTCTTTATTTCCTTGTCTGAAACTTCTTGTTAAGAGGTTTTCAAGCCTCTCAAGCATGTAAAAGTTTGTATCTGTCCAATCAAGATTTCTTAATATATCTATGATAAGTATTTGAATAGTTCAATGAGGTGTAAAATCTTCTCAAATGGTTTGAATCTGAGTGAGAATGATGACTGTGTACAGTATGTACATGATAATTATGTGTATGCATGTGCATGTATATGTGTATGTATGTGGGTGTGCTTTTCATACCAGATAGGTAATAAGTACAAATGTAGGACCAGCAGATTTTCATGTGATCTTCCTCAGTTTTATTTCTACATGCAAAGAGATCTGTAGAAAAATGAGACTACGCTATGGTTAGCCCACACAGGGACTGATGAACTCAGGCTACCCAGAAAGCAAAATTTGGCACATGAAGTCTTAAAGATGTAATGTTCTTGTTGTAAACTTGTGGAGAACACATCTTATAACCAGAGTACAACAAATTGGTCTTTGTTACAACTGGATAAAGACGCCCTTTTCGTGACAAGACCAAGCCATCATGGGAAAGATGTCATATTTTGGTTGTTATCTGGTCAGATAATCAGATTTAATACAACCAGACAAAGAGGCCTTCTTGGTTGTTCAAAAGACATGGGGAAAAAACTGTGTGCAACTTGACTATAACGGCATAAGAGACGTCATATTGACGCCGTTGTAACCAGTTTTGCCGTCTGGGTAAGTTTTCTGTGTCTGCCCTATGCAGTGAAACAGCCTCCCCATTATTCGCCATTGGCATCATACAATAGTCACTTTTCATACTGTACAGTTGTGCAGTTCACTCTAACCAACATACTGTACATGCCATAAGACACAGACACACCTTCTCCATGATAAAGGTTGTGCATTCTAGATGCTCCTGCCATCAGGATTTGGTCATATTTTCTCACAATTTACCACAAGGTTTTTCTACCTCCCCCTTCCCCTTTCTCACTATGTATTTCACACTCTTTTTGTTGTTTACAATGACTCTTGTTTTTGTTAAGAGAATGTCAGTGTTAATTGTTGTTCCCCATGTCAAGTCCAAATTCCCATGTCAAAATACAATAATGAATGTTTAAAATCTGAAAACAAAACAGAGAAATTGTATCACTTTCTGTTTTGTCACCAACTTTGGTAGTTGGTGACAAAAAAGTGTCCAGGATACATATTGTGGGTCCCCTACCCATATGAATGATATCACACCTGCCACTCATCTCACAACAATGTCTTTACATTAAAGATTAATAATAATAATAATAATACATTTTAAAGTATAGCCAATTGTAATGGAATACAGTTAAGTGTATCACAATGTATAAAATATTTTCCCGAACCCACTATGTGTTTTGTGGCCCAGTCTGTTCCATATTATTGTGTAATCGTTATGTTGACTGTGACTATCCCTCCAGGTATCTGGATTCATACGATGGATCCTATGACTACAACTCCACTGCATGTAAAGAGCTCAGACAGGAGATTATGGATGTCAAAGTCCTGACCATGTGAGTGTATCGCCTGTGTTAGGAATGCAGTGATGGGCAGATATGGTCCTACAGGGCCTGTGTGTCTTGCTGGTTTGTGTTCTCTCTCTGAAATTAGTTTCTAATTTAGATCTTAGATGAAACAACAAAGCCTGTGCACTCAGTTCCAACATTCAGGCCCATCCCTTGTTCTTTGATTTTTTGTTGTTGTAAAGAATGATTTGATGATAGGACAAGTAAGATAGATGGGAAAGTGGTCCAGACTGGCCTTGAACCGCTGTCGCCATGGAGATGTGCAATCAGCAGCAGCTCTACCTCTAGAACAGAATCCGGCACCGGCCTACATGTTCCGGCACCGGCCTACGACTGTTCCACACCGGCCTACGTGTTCTTAAGACTGTTCCACACCGGCCTACGTGTTCTTGAGGCTGTTCCACACCGGCCTACGTGTTCTTGAGGCTGTTCCACACCGGCCTACGTGTTCTTGAGGCTGTTCCACACCGGCCTACGTGTTCTTGAGGCTGTTCCACACCGGCCTACGTGTTCTTGAGGCTGTTCCACACCGGCCTACGTGTTCTTAAGACTGTTCCACACCGGCCTACGTGTTCTTGAGGCTGTTCCACACCGGCCTACGTGTTCTTAAGACTGTTCCACACCGGCCTACGTGTTCTTAAGACTGTTCCACACCGGCCTACGTGTTCTTGAGGCTGTTCCACACCGGCCTACGTGTTCTTGAGGCTGTTCCACACCGGCCTACGTGTTCTTGAGGCTGTTCCACACCGGCCTACGTGTTCTTGAGGCTGTTCCACACCGGCCTACGTGTTCTTGAGGCTGTTCCACACCGGCCTACGTGTTCTTGAGGCTGTTCCACACCGGCCTACGTGTTCTTGAGGCTGTTCCACACCGGCCTACGTGTTCTTGAGGCTGTTCCACACCGGCCTACGTGTTCTTGAGGCTGTTCCACACCGGCCTACGTGTTCTTGAGGCTGTTCCACACCGGCCTACGTGTTCTTGAGGCTGTTCCACACCGGCCTACGTGTTCTTGAGGCTGTTCCACACCGGCCTACGTGTTCTTGAGGCTGTTCCACACCGGCCTACGTGTTCTTGAGGCTGTTCCACACCGGCCTACGTGTTCTTGAGGCTGTTCCACACCGGCCTACGTGTTCTTGAGGCTGTTCCACACAGGCCTACGTGTTCTTGAGGCTGTTCCACACAGGCCTACGTGTTCTTGAGACTGTTCGAGCTAGTTATCACACCTGTATGAGGAGCTTGCTGAGGGCCAGTGTGCCAGACAGACAGACAACAGCCCATGGCTCTGCCAGCAGTGACAGTGCAGTGACTGGCTTTCATTACACTACATCAAGCCCTCTGGTGCTTTACCTCCCTGAGCAAGTCAAATGCCACAATCAAGGGGGAATGTCAGTTCAAGGGGAGCTATTCAGAGACCTATTTCTGGCTATCACCATCTCAAGACGGTGGACTCAAGGCATCAGTCAGAGGGAGTGCCTGGGCGTAATGCTAAACCAAGAGCCACAGAATCCAGTGTCATTCTCATGTTACACCTCAGCGCGTGTTTAATATTCATATTATAGAGCAGAGCCACATAGCATGCTGCAGTGTAGCTCCATGCAGCCCCACCCCCTGTTGGTCAGTTTTATATACCTGTGCAGTTTCCACCCCCTCATTGTGACCATATACTGAACATACACTGAGACATAGACTGACTAGGTGACTTCAGGTGAAAGCTATGATGTAGATGAAGGGGAGTAGACAGGTTAAAGCTGGATTTTTAAGCCTTGAGACAACTGAGACATGGATTGTGTATGTGTGCCATTCAGAGGGTGAATGGGCAAGACAAAATATTTGTGTCTTTAAACTGGGTATGGTAGTAGGTGCCAGGCGCACTGGTTTGTGTCAAGAACTGCAGCGCTGCTGGGTTTTTCACGCTCAACAGTTTCCCATGCGTATCAAGAATGGTCCTCCACCCAAAGGACATCCAGCCAACTTAACACAACTGTGGGAAGCATGGGAGTCAACATGGGCCAGCATCCCTGTGGAACGCTTTCGACACCTTGTAGATTCCATGCCCCAATAAATTGAGGCTGTTATGAGAGCAAAAGTGGGTGCAACTCAATATTAGTAAGGTGTTCTTAGTGTTTTGTACACTCAGTGTCTGGTATAGGACCATTTCCTTATTCTTAAACATACATGGATCACTTGACTCTTCTCTTTGTCTGGTTTTTATGTGGGGTTTCCCTGGCTGTCTGCCAGGGTGAAGACGTCAGAGCTGTTTGAGAGATGGAGGAACCTGCAGGTGTGCAAGTGGCAGCAGAACATGGTGGAGACTAACAACTTCAAGTAAGCACAATTGACCCTCAAGGCATCACAGAGATCGCGTTATTAGTGGTCTTCTACCGTACATCACACACATTAGCCTCCTCCTTTGTGGTACTTCTACTCATTATCAACCCGATCCATCTCCATCTAGTGTGACTAGCATTGCAAAATTCCAGGAACTAGTTTTCAATAAAAAGGTTGGAGTCTCATGGAATCAGTAGGTAATATGCAGGAAATCCGGAATCCTCCATGTCCTATTATTCCACATTTAGTTCTATCATCAGAGTTACACATGTCCTATTATTCCACATTTAGTTCTATCAGAGCTACACATGTCCTATTATTCCACATTTAGTTCTATCAGAGCTACACATGTCCTATTATTCCACATTTAGTTCTATCATCAGAGTTACACATGTCCTATTATTCCACATTTAGTTCTATCAGAGCTACACATGTCCTATTATTCCACATTTAGTTCTATCATCAGAGCGACACAGCAAGTAGCTGAATGCTTTTTATGATCAGCAAGCCTATGTTGGTTGGAGAAAAAGTTAATTTAGTCCAATGTTCCCCCTAATTTTTTTGGCACTGAGCAAATTTCAGGTCTGCTGAGCACAACTTGAATGTTGTGAAAATTCTGTGCAACTTCCAGCGCACATTTACTGTGAACACTGTGGCTGTACCCGCTTTAAGTTACAGTTTCAGACACTGATCAAGTAGACTACTGTGGCTATTTGATCATAATGTAGGCCTACCAGAGTGGCCTACCATCAAAAACAACAGAGAAAATGCATCCCATAACATTTTAACATGGCAATAGCTGTTCTATCATTCAGGCTACAGTAGCAGCCAATGTGTGGTGTTCAATGTAGTCCTACATTCCATGAGACTTTTGAAAAAGGGATTGTAGGGATTCACATTAACCTGTTTATCCACTTGTCCTTCAGACAAGGAGGTGATTGAAAATATTGTTGTTTGATGCAAGAAACCACTTTACAAAATAAAATGCATTATTATTCGATACCATTATTATAGAAAATCAGACAAATGATGCTACCCTCGCCTATTGGCTACTTCGCTTATTCAACATTGCCCCTTTAAGAAAAGCAAGCCCTTTACCTGACTTGCTTTTCAAAGATGTCTAGGAATGTAATGTTTTGTGCTCCCTTAGGAAGCAATCACTCCCCCATTGCTAACTACTAGCTATAACTAGGTTAATAACTCACTAACTAGCAAAGGATATGAACAAATGTGCACACACAGCTACATACAGCACTCGCTCTGATCTAAAAAAAAAAAGAAAAGCGGATCTACTCACGACAGCTTAGTCTGTAAACACAGTCCAATTCAAAGTGAATGGCACAGATCCATATATGGCAATGGTATTTTTTCATATAGGGATACTGAAGCTCTGATTGGTTATGCTGGTCTGTGTAGAGTACGGCCTGAGACATGCAATAGAATCCTACTCCGATGTGTTCTGCCTACAACAAAATATCTAATTATTACTATGTTTAGCCAACTGTACAAAGTTTCAGAGCCCACAAAGGATGGGAAAAACCTAAACCACTCATACTTGTCAGGTATAGTTCACTTTTTATTTTATGTCACTCAAATATCCAATTAATGATAACCAATATTGAGCAATATCGTGAGGCTATCATCCCTCACATATCTGAAATGACATGATCAATTGACGTTCACTGAAAAGCAGGCAGTTACTTGCTGTATAACTCTGACGGAGCTAAATGTGCACAATTGTTTTGCATGGTAATTCAAGTATATTAAAATATAAATATTACAACCAAATACTTAACTTTTATTTAGCAATCCCTTGAAAACGGCACACAGTTGTCAATGGTTTTAGTAAAGCTAGGGGTCAGCTTGCCCCCCAGCAGGCAAATCGAACGCTCTGCACATTATTGTGACGTTGTATTGATAACAAACTATAGTACCAATCACATAGCCTGATATACTGTATAGAGAGAGACATCTGAGCAATCTTTATTGTGTGACTGTAACCCAACTTCTAGAGAGACTTTCTATTGCAGGGGTGCAAAGTTCTGTTCCTCAAGGACCAGGACTGCAGTGTTGCTCGTTTTTCCAGCAGCCTTGTTCGACTACAGTTTGTTTGGATCCGACAGGAACTCCGTCCTTCTTTTGTTCTCTCCACTAGGATGTCTCTGTCGCGTTGCTGTAATGCACCCTCCTTCTTGTTCACCACCAAGAGGAACACCCCAGCAGGCACCAAGCTGAGGTATGAGGTGGACACCAGTGGCATCCTGCCCATCACTACTGAGGTCTTCAAGATGTTCCCCGACGTGAGTGTTCCAACTATAACAATATATAGTATAGCATCCTGTAAGACTACCTGTCATCCATGCATCCAATGCTATACCTCCCACCGTAAAGTGATGGAACTGACACTGGTTCCGTTTCATTTAAAGGACATGCCGTACTCCAAGTCCCAGTTCAAGAAATGTGCTGTTGTTGGAAATGGAGGAATCATCAAGAACAGCAAATGTGGGAAGGAAATTGACTCAGCAGATTTTGTGTTTAGGTACACAGCATCTTCATCCCGTAGTGCTAAAAATATTTCCCAGCATCACTTGAGCTGATTTATTTTTGTCTGCAGATTTCACATGGCAAGATATAGTATTGAACTACTTTCAATCTGCTCAGGTCTTCTCAGAATCTGCATTGAATAATGTGAATAATTCTCCTTCCTTCAAAGATGCAACATACCACCCATCAACGAGAAGTATTCGGCTGATGTAGGCTCCAAAACAGATCTGGTGACGATTAATCCAAGTATTATAACAGAGAGGTACTGTAGGCTATATACACCAAAAAAGTGTATTGCCATTAACATTGCATTGTCATTGTGCCACACACACACATACACACACACAGACAGACAGAACATCTAGACTTGAAATGTATTAACGGCGGCAGTTACAATGGGTGTGCACTTAGTGAAATGTAATGTTGGGGCACAGAGCTGCAGCACTCACATCCGCTCCTCTCAAACACACACCCCCTTTCCCTCCCTCCTTTAAACACAAATCGCTTACCTCTCCTCTCCTCCTCCACCAGGTTCCAGAAGCTAGAGAAGTGGCGGCGGCCATTTTACGAGGTTCTTCAGAACTATGAGAACTCGTCGGTGGTCCTACCCGCCTTCTACAACACGCGTAACACTGATGTCTCCTTCCGAGTAAAGTACATGCTAGACGACTTTGACTCCCAGAGGGGCGTGTTCTTCTTCCATCCTCAGTACCTGCTCAACGTCCAGCGCTTCTGGGGTGTCCAGGGTGTCCGCGCCAAACGCCTCAGCAGCGGCCTGATGCTGGTCACCGCCGCCATGGAACTGTGCGAGGAGGTCCACCTCTACGGCTTCTGGGCGTTTCCCA
The DNA here is from genome assembly GCF_016432855.1 of Salvelinus namaycush. NCBI lineage: Eukaryota > Metazoa > Chordata > Actinopteri > Salmoniformes > Salmonidae > Salvelinus > Salvelinus namaycush. The sequence continues at coordinate 9,295,990 of NC_052337.1, forward strand.
TGAACCCCTCAGGCATCTTCATCACGCACCATTACTACGACAACGTCAAGCCCCGCCCCGGGTTCCACGCTATGCCCCACGAGATCTTTAACTTCCTGCACATGCACACGCGAGGCATCCTCCATGTACACTCGGGAGCCTGCACGTGATTGTGAACCGGAGTCACGCCCACACCGCAATGTATCGTGGGGAGTCACCATTTGTTTTTGTCTGTTGTCAGTCACCATCTGTTTTTGTCTGTTGTACATTTTTCGTATCTTAATTGAAAGGTACAATGTTTTTTTTCTTACAGTTGACGAGCCTTTTAAACTCACACCGTATATCTGGGCTCTCTACAGTAGCTCCATGAATTGGAGGTTGCTTGCTTTAATGCAAACACTGTCTACTTAATGTGTTTCTTACTCTCTTGCTGAATAAGCAACTCCAACGACCGCCGGTATTTCTGATTCTGTTAATGTAGGTTGCTTGTTTTAATGTAAAGTGGTCTTTCCTAGTGACGTCGTTTCTGTGAAATCTTAGTGGCTCGGTGGTACTACTGCTGTACAGAGATGTTGGTTTGAACTCAACGTTGCACAAGTATTTACACTGAAATAGGGCCACTCTGTGTGTCCCTCACCTCCTCCTGTACCTTGTCTTTGCCACTTCCTGTGTTATGATTCCCACCCACCTATGTGCTCTCTTTCTCAGACACTGTGGGTGAGGCAGCTTTTATGTATGTCTGTGTAAAAAGCCTGAACACTATTGATGTTGTAGCAAATCCAAAATATATCTTCAAAGATCCAACAGTTCAACTTTCTGTTGTCCAGCTACATTAACCTGTTTTACATGGGTAAATATTTCATATAAAACACTGTTAACACTCCTGACCAGAGATTACCTTTTTCACAGGTTCACTTTCTTCTGTATAACTAACTTGCCAAACACTGGAAGATATCCTTGGATATTATTGATGTGAAATGGTGGTGTTTTAATTGCTCGCTGTTTTTGGACAAAGGCCAGATGATTCATATTTTATAATCTCCACCACCATAGTAAAATATCTGACCTCCAGAACAGACAGTCCTAGTCACGCTGCAAGGCCAGGAGTGTTTCCTCAACTTGGGACCTGACTGGGAACACTCTAGGTCCTAGTTGTAGCCTATATTATGTTATAGCCTGTAACTAGGGCTTGGAGGTTTTCCTGGTCAGGTCACATAGTCAGATAAAAACACCCTGGCCCTAGTTATTGGCACTGTTGAGCAATCTGATTTGTCGCTGTCATTCATGTCTTAAAACCACGCTGCCTTATGATATAACTGTACAAATCCTCTCAGATATGCAATTCACCCCTGCATCACTTATCTAACGGATGATCGTATCAAACAAACTCTTGGTCTTACTGTCTGCTGACTCAGTGTAACCTCATTAAGAAAAGGTCCACTTCTGCTGTTGAAATGACTTCATACTCTATAATTACTGTAAAATAGAATCCAATTTGCATACTCGTGATGCTGTGCATGATGATACTCTATTATTTGCTTTGTGTGTGCCTGCAACCACCACTGAAATATGTTTACAATGATCAGCTTCTGCTAAAGTTCCCAGTGCACTGCGAGAGATGGAACCTTTACATCACCGAACCTTGAATAGATTTTAAAAGAGAATTGAGTGATGGATGCACTTTTTCACAGATGATGGAAAGGAATGACTATTATCGCCCCGTTTTGAAATAAGATCATTATTGTCACTGCATCGTGTCATTTTCCCTTTGTGACAATGTTGTACCCTTGAAAGCATTGTGGATCTCGGCCTTGGAATGCTGTATGTTTCTATTAGTATTTATTGTGTTTAACTGTGACAGAGTAGAGGAACGTTGCTGACTGAACTGAAAGCATAGGACCATTCTTCTGTACATGCAATGCCCCAAATTACCATGATATTTAAAAGACATAACTCCTAAAAAAATGTGGACGATTGTTTCTTTCACCTGTAACTCAGTCACACAGATTGTGTGTAAAAGACAAAATGCACAAGGTAAATGTATTCAATCTGTATGAGCACATTAAACATTTTCAGTTTGACTCAGAATCACAAAATGTCATACATTTTATAGAGTAAAAAATAACTAAGAAGAATTGGTCTGAAAATGAATGGATAGAATTAAAACAGCTTGAACAGTGATACAAAACCTATATTCTGGATCATTCTTTATATTGTGTCTGTAAATAAACTTGTTTGGCTTTTCTGCTTGTCTTGCTCATTTTGTTTCCATATATAAACATCTGATCTGCACAGAAATATGGATTTGGGTCAGGCATTTTTCTCAACCAATCATTTTAACCCTCCAATCACCACACAGCCAAAATCTACTGTACTACACTGCAAATGGGAAACGCAGCATAGCATTATAGGCAATTGAATACACCCACTGGGCACAGATGTCAATTCAGCTTGTATTCCACATTGGTTCAATGTAATTCAACCAGTATGTTCCCTGTGTGTAGCATTTGGAGTATTTTTCAAACTATAATCTGTTTGAAGTGAGTGAAATTAAACATGACAGGAAAATGTAATTTCTCCCAATGAAGGACAGCAAATGCAATCTTTCCATCTGAAGAGAAGTCTTCTGTCTCCAGTTGATGGGCACATCCGGGCCCTGATCATTAGGGCATGCAACAGAAAATGAATGTCTCTTATGACAAGTCCAAGTAGTTCCTCCGTGTTTCAGTCAGTTTTCTTCCGTTTGGTGCATAATGAACACAAACCTGTATGTGCTCCAAATGGATGGTCCGCAACCACATGGTGTAGAATTTACCAATTTACCGTCTCGTTTCGGGTCAGTTGACCTCTGGTTTGTCTGCTCCAATTAGCTCCTTAAGCAAAGCTACTGTCAGTGCCTCAATAATTAAGCAGACGTGCTGTCTATGCCCTGTCCGCTCACTGAATCACTAACGGAAGGCCGCTACTGCTGCCTTTACAGATGTAGGATCATCATTTGACCATCCTGTTGTTGAAGGAAATGCAAACTTCTCGTGTAATCAAGGTTTAAAAAGGCTTCTAGTTTGTAATTTCCACTTCAACATTTTAGACTTGATTTGCTCTGCAAAAAAATTAATAAATTATAATCCACATAAAAATGCAAATTTCCTGTTGCTGCAGGATTATTTTCCTGCTGTGTGAAACTGGCTCAAATTAAGATACGGCATCTGAACATCATGATCAAGTCCCACTGAGTCACCATATACCATAACTATTAGGTGCAATAGAAATACACCCATATTCACCTGCCATGGCAGTGAAATCTGAGAAAGATCATGCCATTATATATGAGATGTTGGGACCCCACACGTATCATCTATCAAGTAATGTTGGACACACATGACATGGATAAATCAATTAAACTCTTACAGATGAAGGATCTTAATTTGAGCCAGTTTGCTACAGCAGGAAAATAATCCTGTAGTAGCAGGAAATGTGAATTATTATGTGGATTATAACTAATATACATTTTTCGTGAGGGCAAATCAACTCTGAAATGTCAAACCGGAAATTACAAGCTTAAGAAACCTTTTTTGACCTCAAATACAAATGCATTGCAGGAATGCACTCCTGCAACAAGGTGATCAAATTAAGATCCTACATCTGTAGGTGATGTGATACACTCCATACCTACACACCATGAATGAGGTATCAAGGCAGACCTGGCCTACAGTATAGTATCCATCACCATGTGCACCATATACTGTGCATTCGGAAAGTATTCCGACCCTTTGACTTTTTCCACATTTTGTTACATTACAGCCTTATTCTAAAATGTATTAAATCATTTTTATCCCTCATCCTACAATACCCCATAATGACAAAGCGAAAACAGGTTTTTAGAAATAAAAAACAGACCCTTTGCTATGAGACTCGAAATTGAGCTCAGGTGCATCCTGTTTCCATTGATCATCCTTTAGATGTTTCTACAACTGGATTGGAGTCCACCTGTGGTAAATTTAATTGATTGGGCATGAAAGGCACACATCTGTCTATATAAGGCACACATCTGTCTATATAAGGTCCCACAGTTGATAATGCATGTCAGAGCAAAAACCAAGCCATGAGGTCGAAGGAATTGTCCGTAGAGCTCCGAGACAGGCTTGTGTCGAGGCACAGGTCTGGGGAAGGGTACCAAAACATTTCTGCAGCATTGAAAGTCCCCAAGAACGCAGTGGCCTCCATCATTCTTAATTGGAAGAAGTTTGGAACCATCAAGATTCTTTCTAGAGCTGGCTGCCCGGCCAAACTGAGCAATCGGGGGAGAAGGGCCTTGGTCAAGGAGGTGACCAAGAACCCGATGGTCATTCTGACAGAGCTCCAGAGTTCCTCTGTGGAGATGGGAGAACCTTCCAGAATGACAACCATCTTTGTAGCACTCCACCAATCAGGCCTTTATGGTAGAGTTGTCAGACAGAAGCCACTCCTCAGTAAAAAGCACACGACAGCCCGCTTGGAGTTTGCCAAAAGGCACCTAAAGGACTCTCAGACCATGAGAAACAAAATTCTCTGGTCTGATGAAACCAAGATTGAACTCTGGCCTGAATGCCAAGCGTCACGTCTGGAGGAAACCTGGCAGCATCTCTACTGTACAACATGGTGGTGGCAGCATCATGCTGTGGGGATGTTTTTCAGCGGCAGGGACTGAGAGACTAGTTAGAATCAAGGAAAATATGAAAGGAGAAAAGTACAGAGAGATCCTTGATGAAAACCTGCTCAGGACCTCAGACTGGGAAGAAGGTTCACCTTCCAACAGGACAACGACCCTAAGCACACAGCCAAGACAATGCAGGGGTGGCTTCGGGACAAGTCTTCATATGTCCTTGAGTGGCCCAGCCACTTGAACCCGATCGAACATCTCTGGAGAGACCTGAAAATAGCTATGCAGCAACGCACCCATCCAACCTGACAGAACCTGAGAGGATCTGCAGAGAAGAATGAGAAAAACTCCCCAAATACAGGTGTGTCAAGTTTGTAGCGTCATGCACAAGAAGACTCGGCTGTAATCGCTCGCCAAAGATGCTTCAACAAAGTACTGAGTAAAGGATCTGAATTCTTATGTAAATGTGATATTTCAGGTTAATAGGTTTTATACATTTGCAAAAATGTCGAAAAAACTGTTTTTGGTTTGGCATTATGTGGTATTGTGTGTAGATTGATGAGGAAAAACAACAATTTAATCAATTTTAGAATAAGGCTGTAACGTAACAAAATGTTAAAAAAGTCAAGAGGTCTGAATACTTTCCCGAATGCACTGTATAGGCCTAATGCATTTCACAGGCCTAGCATAATACTGAAACCGTTGAGCTGTCAGAACCACTGGGTATTTAGATGTACAGGGTAGGCCCCCGAAACAAGTCAAAACCATTTCCTGTGCAGCAAAAAAGCGTATTTGAATTGAGAATGTGTGTAATTAAGTTTTCCAGATCCTACATACACTATGTATCAAGCTCCGTGTAGCATTTAGAGGAATAAAACACAGTCAATATCTGCCCAAAACATTTGACACTGACTGAGAAGCCACAAAAATCACAATATTCCCCTTTAAACATAGACCTTTCAACACAACCAACCTGTCTGAATCCTAACCAAGTAAACTTCAATCACTGTGTCTATCCTCTTACAGTATAATCACAAAGCTTTCTCTGTTTTCACCTGTTCTAATTAAATCCAAGTTCACTTTCCACTGAATGATGTTCTCATGCTTATTTAAAGAGGCGACATGGTCTATAAAGGGAGCAGAGTACAAGTGATTGACCTCATGATCTTCAGGTCACCTCACTAGCAGGTACGGAGGAGAAGATTCAGAGAAGTCAGCACGGTTATAAAGAAAAATATTTTTTAAATGAAGAGGTCGGGTAGGGATACAGGTGAGCAGTTATCCAGTTGTGTAGATGCAGGTCGTCACATTGATTGTGATGATCAGCAGTTGATAGGATATGGATGAAGAGGTAAGTCCTTAAGAAGGTAAGAAATTATTTGTTTATGATGGGTTCCAAAAGGGTTCTTCGGCTGTCCTCATAGGAAAACCCTTTTTAGTTCCTAGTAGAACCCTTTCTACAGAGGGTTCTACATGGAATCCAAAAGGGTTCCACTTGGAATCAAAAAGGATTCTCCTATGGGGACAGCCAAAGAACCCTTTTAGATTCTGGATAGCGCCTTTTTTGTATGGTGTTTTTAAAATTTAACTCGGCAAGTCAGTTAAGAACAAGTTCTTACTTACAATGACAGCCTAGGAACAGTGGGTTAACTGCCTTGTTCAGGGGTAGAACAACAGATTTGTACCTTGTCAGCTAGGGGATTTTATCTAGAAACCTTTCGGTTACTGGCCCAATGCTCTAACCACTAGGATACCTGCCGCACCAGGTGTGTATGGGGCTTTGTTAGCACATGTAGTTGTGTTACGATACTGTATATGGGGTTTTACTCAAGTTTGAAAATGTGTAAGATTTTTTTTCAATATGTGGGTAAATAGGCATGGGGAAAAGTTCATTGGCTTCTTAAAGGATTCCAAGTGAGACATTCTGAATGGTAGATTATCACCACAAAATTATACATTTCACATCAATATCAACAAAGGGAAAACTAGTCATCGACTGTATTGTAACATCCCACGACTGTCTGAATACATGTGTGGGGTTGAATGTGATTACCTCAAAAGAGCATGTGGAAAGTAAAGGTCCTGAGTGTTTTGGCCTGACTGGAGACTGTAGTAGACTACCTCTTCGTTCATTGTTGTTTCTGAAATTTATGGTGGGAAACTGTACTGGGGAAGAAGGTGGTGTAGGCTTATCTAAGTCAAATGCAAATCAGACCAAAAGTCCTAGAAGCCTACCTGACTATTTTCTGTCGTCTGACAGTGCTGCACTGTTCTTATGATCCTTATTGATAACCTGGAAGCTTGCCAGAAAACACAATATAATATTGATCAGTGGTATGGCCGGTTCTGTCATGTACTACATGAGGCAATGGAAAAGTGTTTAATTGTTAAATCAATATCATCAGTGGTGGAAAAAGTACCCAATTGTCATACTTGAATAAAAGTAAAGATACCTTAATAGAAAATTACAATTTAAAATGAAAGTCACCCAGTGAACTACTACTTGAGTAAGAGTCAAAAATTATTTGGTTTTAAATATACTTAAGTATCAAAAATAAATATAATTGATAAAATATACTTAAGTAGTAAAAGTAAAAGTATAAATAAATTCAAAGTCCTTATATTAAGCAAACCAGACGGCACCATTTTCTTGTTTTTTAAATTTATGGATAGCCAGGGGCACGCTCCAACAATCAGACATAATTTACAAATGAAGCATGTATTTAGTGAGTCCACCAGATAAGAGGCTGTAGCGATGACCAGGGATGGTCTTTTGATAATTGTGTGAATTAGACAATTTTACTGTCCTGCTAAGCATTCAAAATAAAATGAGTATTTTTGGGTGTCACGGAAAATGTACCGAGTTAAAAGTACATCATTTTCTTTAGGAATGTATTAAAGTAAAAGTTGTCAAAAAATATAAATAGTAAAGTAAAGTACAGATACAAAAAAACTACTTAAGTAGTACTTTCAAGTATTTTTACTTAAGTACTTTACACCACTGAATATCATCTAAACCTTAGAGACCTCAAAAAATTGGGAAACCGTATTGGAATAAAGAGTTAAGTAATTTATGGTCTTTTAATAAGAGTTGCAGAAAAGAGGTTCTTAAAATGTAAAGAACAATCAATGTATCTTTGACAATAAGCTAAGGTTTTTTAGGAGGAGATTCAGAAGGGGTCCAGCATTGCATCTCAAACAACTGCAAAGTAACAACTCTCAGCAATTTTGGAATTAAATCAATAAACTGGGCCCAAAAACAGTTCTGAAAATTCCCATGGAAATCACATTGGAAAATGGTGAACTTGAACATAAGAAAAATGGTATATTAGATAACTGGGAGAATGATTTTGCTAACCTATTTTTTGGCAACTATATACCATCTGTGTTGATGACTTTTAAATTATACTTGTAACTTAAAAAATGGGATGGAAATTGAGATGAATAGGGCTGGATACACCTCAAATTGCGAATTTGACTAAGGAGGAAGTTAGGAAGGCTGTTGAGAAAGCAGAAACAAGGAATATAATTAATAATAAACAGGAATAGAGGAGCTTCCAAATGAAGTTACTGCAGACTATATTCTGTCTTTTTCAAATGGTATCATCCCTTCAACTGGGTACAGATCCATCATTAAACCAATCCCAGTCATCAAAGTATGATCCACAGGTCCCAGTAAATTACAGAGGCGTCTGAATTACTAGCACAGTCTACAAATTATACTCGGGTATCTTAAACAGGTTGACTCAGTATTTGGAAATGTCAGGTTTTCTTGTAGATGAGAAGAACAGGTTTCATAAAAACAGAGCTTGTGTAGATCACATTTACACTGTATCCACTGTGATTAGAGCCAGACTATGAGACTGTAAACCTACATATGTATGTTTTATTGATTTCCAAAATACCTTTATTGGGTAAATAGATATCTTTTTGCTTTCAAATGTATAAATGCTGGAGTGGATGGTAAATGCTGGATGGTTTCCTATATAGTGCTCCAGTCTCCTGTAGACAGGTAAATTAGTTGAAGACTGGATGGTTTCCTATATAGAGCTCCATTCTCCTGTAGACAGGTAAATGAGTTGAAGACTGGATGGTTTCCTATATAGAGCTCCAGTCTCCCGTAGACAGGTAAATGAGTTGAAGACTGGATGGTTTCCTATATAGAGCTCCAGTCTCCTGTAGACAGGTAAATGAGTTGAAGACTGGATGGTTTCCCACTCCGTTTGGAGTCAAACAAGGCGATGTGCTTTCTTTGTTTGCCCTTTTTCTAAATGCCTTGGCCCAGCAAATCAAGCATGCTAACCTAGGAGTTATATTAGATGACATGACTTTGGGGATACTATTGTACACAGATTATATTGTCTTCCTTGGAGAGAGTGAGTTTGATTTGCAATGTATTTTGAGCACTGTCAAGCTCTGGTGTACCAGATGGAGATGAATGATTAACCAAAATAAAACCCAGATAATCTACTTCAGAAAAAAGGTTAGAGTAAGAAGTATTCATGACTTTTCTTTTGGAGCAATACCCCTAGGGTACACTTGCTCATATACAGTGCATTCGGAAAGTATTCAGACTTTTTCAAAATTTTGTTACGTTACAGCTGTAACGGCTTTCCTCTTCCTCTTCATCCGAAGAGGAGGAGCAGGGATTGAACCAAAATGCAGCGGTTTGATACGACATGATTTTTAATAAACAAAACAGAAAACACGACGAACACTTGAATAGATACAAAAACAATAAACGACGTAGACAGACCTGGACGACGAACTCACATGAAACACGAAGAACGCATGAACAGGAAAACTGACTACATAAAACGAACGAACAAACAAAACCGAAAACAGTCCCGTGTGGCGTAACATACACTGACACAGGAGACAACCACCCACAAACAAACAGTGTGAAAACACCTACCTTAATATGGCTCTCAATCAGAGGAAATGAAAACCACCTGCCTCTAATTGAGAGCCATATCAGGTCACCCTTAACAAACATAGAAACACACAACATAGACTACCCACCCAAACTCACGCCCTGACCGTCAAACACATACAAAATAACAGAAAACCGGTCAGGAACGTGACAACAGCCTTATTCTAAAATTGATTAATTTGTTTTTTCCCATCATCAATCTGCATACAATAGCTGATATTGACAAAGCAAAAACAGGTTTTCATAAATATTTTTATATACATTTGAAAAATATTCTAAAAACCAGTTTTCGCTTTGTCATTATGGGCTATTGTGTGTAGATTGATGAGGAAAATGTATTGTTTAATCTATTTTAGAAAAAGGCTGTAATGTAACAAAATGTGGAAAAAGGGAACAGGTCTTAATACTTTCTGAGTGCATTGTAAATACCTTGGTTTCCTTTTTGATATATATGACCTTTGAGGAGGGTATAAAGTCCATATCTAACTGAAAGTAGAGCGTTGGGGTCCATTATTAGTAAATTGAAAATCTCTAAAGACCTTGGTACATATTCACAGCGCTATAATTCATATGTGTCCTATATTGAACTATGCTGCTGGAATCTGGGGTTGTAAAAAAGCCAAAACAGCAAATTCTATTCAGAATAGAGCCATACAATGTTTTTTAGCAGTGCATAAGTTTGCCCCAAGCCTTGCTATTCAATGAGACATGGTTTGGGAGCCCATGAAATAAGTCAGAGGGGTGAAATGATTAGGTTACGGAACCGTGTTATTGATATGCCAGAGGACAGAATAACAAACATGGTTTTCAACTAGGATAAAACACAACTACCCTTGGACAAAGGAACTCAATCACATATTTAAGGAAGCTGATCTACAACACATACTGTATTTAGAAATAAGTTATGATGCAATATCAACATGATCAAACACAAATGAACCCTAAACTACAAAGACAAATGGTCAACTGACAGCTAGGATCCAGATCCTCATGTCACCTCTCACCTAACCAGAAACCAAAGGTCCTTGTGTGCCCAGTTGAGAACCGGGATACCTCCTCTGGAAATTGAAGTAGGTAGGTTCAATGCCATAAACAAACAGGGAGATTGAGAATGAACTGCACTTTTTATTTTACTGTCCATTATATGATGAATTAAGAGAAACCTTGTTTGAAAAAATGGTAACAACAAAAACAGACCTATTCTGTAGTAGTGCTGAAGAAAACCTTGAATGACAATTCAGAGAAGTGTTCCTGGTTGCAAATTTGATCTCCAAATCTTGGAAGACGCGACAAGAGAAGTTCTATACTTAAAAGGTTTTTGTTTTGTTTTCTCAATTGTATGTCACTGCCGTATATACTGTGTACTGTATGTGAACATCAGTGGAGGCTGCTGAGGGGAGGATGGCTCACAATAATGGCTGGAACTGAGTGAATGGAATGGCATCAAACACATGGAAATAATGTGTTTGATACTATTCCACCTATTCAGCTCCAACCATTACCACGAGCTTCTCCTCCCCAATTAAGGTGACACCAACCTCCTGTGGTGAACATATATATACATTATTTATTTAGCTACAGCAAATGCAGTGTTTTATAAGTCCATGTGGGCTGGGCATCCTGAAGATGCACAGCACTATAATAATAAAACAAATCAATCAGTCAATCATGTAGCTATTTTTAGATATGTTCTGCAGTTAACTGCTGAGACGAGACCTGACTATCTGCAGTCATTTGTGGATTGGGTATCATCAGACAGTTGATTATAGAGATATGAAGATTATTATGCCCGATCTCTTTCCCTCCTCTCCAATCCCCTTCCTTAATCTCCTTCCCCCCTGACCGCCTCCTGTCTAGATGATCCGGTATCTGGTAGCAGCAATAAGCCTAATGGAGTGGTTTGGCTCATGCACAGGTGCAGATATGTATACGAAAGGTTATGGAGTGTGCCACATTTGCACATGAACTTGATTACGAAATAATAAATAGTCTGCGGTTACTGTTTTCTTAAAACTTCTCAACCCTCAACAGGAGGTTGTGCTGTCCTTTTCATTTGTTTTAGCATTCATAGAATGCAGGATATCAAAGTACAATGCAGTACTACTTGAGATTGGATTTTTATCCAGGATTAGATCAAGTGTTACTTTGCCTGTAGCTTTGTGTAAGTGGTTAACCTGTCTTATCGTCTGTCGTCTATTTGAATCGTTTGTCCATGTGAATTAAACATGGGTCTGTGTGATTAAAACATGTTTTATTCAACTCCATTTAAAAGAGTAGGAGAAACGGCTTAAGAGATGTCCTGCATTTCCTGATTAAACAAGCAAACTGAAACCACAACAATGCACAGTATTTAACCTACACCGAACTCTAGTAAGTAGGCTACAGTAGATGATAGTTTGGATATCACAAGCTAAATACCTTGTTCTTGCAGGCAGGGGTCAGAGGTGAGGCTGGGTTGACCTGACTCCTTCTAAACAGCAGAGGTCAGCATGGATGGAGCTTTACCGAAGGTGTGACTGAAGTAGCTATATACTATACATGATTTGTATTAGGCGTTATAAACTGGGTGGTTCGAGCCCTGAATGCTGATTGGCTGACAGCCGTGTTACATCAGACCGTATACCACAGGTATATTTTTTTACTGCTCTAATTACGTTGGTAACCAGTTTATAATATAAATAAGGCACGTTGTGGGTTTGTGTTGTATGTTATATGTGGCGTTGTACATAAGAACAACGCTTAGCAGTGGTATATTGGCCATATACCACACCCCCTCAGGCCTTATTGCTCATTTATAGAACTTTTCATCATAATGCATTATACAGCTTGGTCATAATACTCTATGAATGAGCTTATAATAAAGTGTTACGGAAAACACTAAATGGTGTTGATTAGCATGAAATGCTGTTTTCTTTGGTCAAAAAACATCTGAACTTATTTTTTTGTTTTACTTTATGGTTAATGGTTGTCAGATATTAAATATTTGCTTCAACTAAATTCTCTAACCAGCTCTCTGAGGTGCAAAGTGGATCCATAGCACCAGCCATAAGATAATCATTGTTTGGACATTCATCTTAGAGCTGGACTTTTATTTTGACTATAGACTAGCTGCAGGTAAGCTCTCCATGCATAGGACTAATATGAGTTCAATACACTTAGGCCTTGTATGTTCAGTCATGTCCTGCAGTTGTTCATGATAATGCATTATGTGTGTCCAGGTGTGTTAGGTGGTGGAGAGGGGTGTGTGTTGTGTTTGTGCTTGTAGGTGTGTGAGTGTACGTGTGCTTGAGTGTGCACGTAGGTAAAAGCGAGACGCCCCCGGCCCGTAAAGCGATCCTAACACTATGAATAATGGAGAACACAGCGCGGGGCAGAGAGGATAAGTTCTCTCGGCAAGGCTCCTTTTTCACAGGGCTTTCTCCTGTGGGTCACGTGAAGCCAGTAATTTTTCATGAGCAGAGCGTGTTGGCGGCCCTGCCCCAGGAGGAGCGCTCCTAGCCAGACAGAGCTCCCTGCGGCCCCAGCATCCTCCTCCCGCAAACCCACACACCAGCCAGTCTAGTCCAGTGTACCCAGGGGCCACTGCGCGGCCTGCCGCCACGGGTCAAATGAATTGTCTTACACCTCCAGAAACTCAAGGAAGCTCTTACGAAACTGAAGGCCAGGGAAGCGGATGAATAAAATATGCCCTCAAAAGAGAAAAAAACTGCAGGAACTGAGGAAACTGAAGAGGTGGATTGCAACGTGGAGGAAAAGGAGCCAAAACCGAAAGGGAAGATCAAGTCTGACGCCAACGGAGACACCAAGCCAGACGGAGCGAAGAAGAGGAAGAAACACAAGAGCCCAGAGGAGTCTGAGGAGGAACCAGAGAAAGAGAGGAAGAAAAAAGGGGAACGCCACGATAAGGTGAAAGAGAAAAAAGAAAATAAGAAAAAGAAAGCAGAAGATGATGCAGAGAAGGGGGAGGGGGATGAAGTGATTGAAAATGAGGAAGAGGGAGATGACGAGCAGAACAACAATGACACCATCAAAACCAAACCCAAGAAGAAGAAATCCGAAGAAGAGGACATGACTGAGGGAGAAGTTAAGGAGGAAAAGAAGAAGAAAAAGAAAAAGAAGTTGTCTTCGGAGGGAGACCAACAGGG